>NC_047050.1:37030707-37324340 GCF_011762595.2 Tursiops truncatus
GATGTGCTGAATGACAAAGAAGAGCATTAAGCTTGTCTTAAAAGAAAATGCAGTGTGGCTAAAGACACTGGTACAGGGACTTCCCTGGTGGCACAGTGGTTAAGAATCCACCTACCAGTGTAGGGGACACGGATTTGAGCCCTGGTTCAGGAAGATCCCACATGCTGTGGAGCAACAAAGCCCATGTCCCACAACTACTGAGCCTGTGCTCTAGAGCCCACGAGCCACAACTACTGAGCCCGTGTGTCACAACTACTGAAGCCCCTGCTCCTAGAGCCCATGCTCCACAAGAGAAGCCACAACAGTGAGAAGGCCGTGCACCACAACGAAGAGTAGCCCCCTCTCACCGCAACTAGAGAAAGCCTGCACGCAGCAACGAAGACCTAACACAGCCAAAAATTAATTAATTAATCAATTAAGTTTTGTGGGTTTTTTTGCGGTACGCGGGCCTCTCACCTTCGCGGCCCCTCCCGTTGCGGAGCGCAGGCTCAGCGGCCATGGCTCATGGGCCCAGCCGCTCCGCGGCACGCGGAATCCTCCCAGACCGGGGCACAAACCCGCGTCCCGTACATCAGCAGGCAGACTCCCAACCACTGTGCCACCAGGGAAGCCCTAATCAATTAATTTTTAAAAAATTTAAAAAAAAAAACACTGGTACATCCAAGGCAAATGTTCAAAAAATAGGCACTCTTTAACACACCAATAACTGATTTACAAAGATTCCCAAATATAAATCGTAGGTTGCAATCTGTCACTAGCACCATGATGATACTCAGCACTATTTTCCACCACGCTGGCTACAGTCTCTAACTTTTCCTTTGTGGCCATGAGATAAATACTCTCATTTCCCCAACCTCTTCTCCCCACTCTCCTGTTTCTTGCTTTTCATCCCTCACAGCTGAGTGAATTTGAAACAGGTCTTCTTTTTTCTTAGTGGGAATATATTTAACATATAAACATTGTGTGAGTTTAAAGTGTACAACATGTTGATTTGATACATTTCTGTATCGCAATATGATTGCCCTTATAGCATTAGCTAACACCTCCACTCATGAAATAATTATCATTTCTATTTTGCGGTGGGAATAATTCACATCTAGTACCTTCTTAAGTTTGATGTTTATAATGTGGTGTTGTGGTCTGCAGTCACTGTGCTGTGCGTTACATCTCCAAGACTTAGTTATCTACTGGTTGTACGTCAGGCCTTCTTTCGGAAGTGTCCACACACCCTCATCTCTCTCTATCCCTTCCTTCAACTCTTTCTCTATTACTTCAGAAATTTTTCATACTCTTTTTTCTTCTTACTTTGTTGCATTTATATGTCAAATAAAAAGTCTATAGTCATGACTGTGAAGCATAAGTGTAGCATCCGTGACATCACTAAATCAAGGGAAAGGAAAGCCATATATTTAGACACAAAACATGGCATAATAAGACACCAGCACCTCAACCGCCAAGCTCCTTGAAACACCCACAAAGGCTTCTCTCTCTAACGTAATGTCATATGTTCCTCTGGTTTGACCGATTTGCTTCTAGTGCTGACGTTCAAATAAATTCAAAACTATTTCTTACCTATTTTCAAGTTTTCTGTTTTGTGCTTTAGCACTATACATGATGGCTTTCTCTCTGTCTGCTTAGGTTTAAGGGTAACATTGTAGCTTGGAGCCATGGGCACTAAGAAACCAGTAGCATGTTTTACAGGTTCAGAAATCCTGAAGTCATCTTTGCAAAAGTTATGACAGCTCGATTTCTGACCCTGCCCAGCTCCCTACTGATGCAATAAGAAAAAAAATATCATAGAAATTGTGTAGGATGGAATTTCCTGGTAGTCCAGTGTTCAGGACACCAGAGTTTCACGGCTGAGGGCCTGGGTTCAATTCCTGGTCAGGAAACTAAGATCCCACAAGCCCCACAGCGCAGTCAAAAAAATGAAAAATTTAATAAATAAAGTCTATGAGGGAAATTAAAAAAAAAAAAAAGAAATCATGTAGGAGGTAGTTAACCTGAGAACAAGTAGATATCTTTTGAACTTAGCCATGGAATAAGGCATGAATATAGCCCCAAAATTAAAATACGGTTTTAGACAATCATAGTCTAAACAAAATAATTTCCCTTGCTTTATTATCTTATGCTTCTACTTTATACTAATTTAAAGAGAAACTTTCAACTTTGCATTGTAAAACAATTATGAGGACAATGGGTGCTTTCTTTGACTCTTCCCTGGAGGCAAAGACATAAAGGCATAGCTTTAAAAAGCCTATTTAATTTGTTTGTTAGTTGGGGGAATGGGTGCTAATTAATCTAGTTTTGGGAATGCTAGATAATATCTATGTTCCATTGCTTGTACATGATGCTGTCCAAGTAATTCCTCCCAAGGACTTCTATACAAGACTCTTCAGCCCAAAACTTCTGGCTTGAAACTTTTCAAGGTCTTTGGGGTGACCATTAGAGAAGAACACGCTTAAGAAACTATCATCTTCTTTTATTCTTTCATCCTGGTAGGAAGCTGTGCTCTTCTCAAAGGTTAATGAGGTTGCAGAACCTCAGGGAGTGTGGCCAGGATACCCATTTCAATTGCTCTCACATGCTTCTCTTGTTTAATTTTTGGAAGCACAGTCTGGAGCCTGTGTTCTGAGCTGCCTGCCGCTCAGCCCACGAGGGCTTCCTTCAGAAGCTGGTTGGACCCAGAAACAGTCAGACGCCTGTGGAATCTTTAAACACTTTTCTGACAGAAGGTTTGGCCATTTCTTCTCCCGGTGCTCATTTTAAAGTTAAGCACATGAACACACATTTTTTGAATCCCAAAGAAGACTTTTAATTGATTTGCTGAATATTTTAAGGTCTATTAATTCCATTGATGTTGCAAACACTGCAATTCATTCCAGCTGCTGTTCTAATCACATTCATTAACAGGCCTATTTTTACCTGCCACCTAATATTTTACATTGCATCAATAAATCTTCAGGTTTCTAGCCAAATTGTGTACAAAACATAATGAATTGCACAACCTCCTGATTGCACCACAGGGGTTGGGTTAGCCAGCAGCCCTGCTTCTGAGGAGGGCTAATCAGGCATGAAGATAAAGGTGATAGACTAAAGAATGCATATACTACTCATTTGTGACATTACAAATGTAACATGGGATTATTTCAAGTGCAGGTTTTTCTTGCATAGTCTATTCATTTAATTTGTATTTTATATTACAAAAAGTGTAAAAGGAACATAACCAGTGACTCAGATATAGGTGAAAGATCTTATAGTAGGTTAAAATAACTCATATACCAATGTCCTCTATGAGACACAATTTTTTTTTCAGTAATGATGTTTAGTTTGGATGTATCCATTTACAGTAACTTTCTCCATCCTTGTGGACTGGCATTAGGCATTTCTGAAAAAATGGCTCAGAATTAGGTGTATAACATGTGTCAATAAAATGTAGAACAAGTAAATAATTCACATGGTAAACCAACTGAGTATCTTGGGGTCATTTGCTGACACTATGTGCACTGAAATAAGAGGAAGCAGAAAAGCTCATCGATAGAGTTCAGAGTTAGATCTCTCCAGATGATCGGTAAATATGCTGTCATTAAATGACAATTCAGAGAAATGTAGAATTACAATTAAGAGACCTCATGGACGTGACTCCTAGCTTTGTTGCATACAAGCTGTGAGCCTGGGTAAGTTAATTAACCTGTGTGAAATCTACATTTTTCTTATACACTATGAAATAAAATCCTGCACATAAGGAGCTTAAAACAGTGCCTGGTGTATAATAAGCCCTCTAAAAATGTAAGCTAAGAAAAGTTGTATTTTGCATTCAACTACCATTGTTTCTCTTAAGTTGGGTTTTATATCATAATAAAAGCCAAAAATCCTTCTACCAAAGCCCTAGTTAAATCACTTGACTCCCACCTTGTTACCTCTTCATAAAAACCCTTCTGATATCATCACTTCTACTCTCACACTCATTTAACTCCAGCCATCCCAGCCTCCTAGCTGATATTGGAAGATGTCAGGTACAATTCTACCTCAGAGCCTTTCCATTTGCAAATAGAAAATACCATGTCTACAAATGCTCTTCTATAGATATCTTCCTAGATTTCTTAACTCCTGTAGATCTTTGCTCAAACCTCAAGGTCCTCCCTGATCACCCTCATTTACAATTTCAACCATGCTTCCCAACATTTCATATCATCCTTCCCTGCTTTATTTTTCTCTGAAATATTTATCATCATCTGATATACTCTATGTTTTGTTATTTATTTTTACTTTGACTGTCCCCCCAGTAGCAATATAAGTTCTGTAAAGATAGGATTTTTTCTGTTTTTGAAAGTAAAGTAAGAAGAAAATAGTAAACATGAAACACAGAAAGTCAAAGAAGCAGTGCTTAGAATTAAGATACAAGACAAAAAATAGCACAAAAGTTGAGAGGGTAGTAAATGGAGTTAAAGTATTTCAAGATCATTATAATGTCAAGAAAATGGATAAAAGAATCAAGCAATATTAGTTTTGGATAATTTAAAGATGCACCTTGTATTATTCAAGATAACCACTGAAAGAATAGTAATTGTATAGCTACCAAGCTGATGTTGATTGGGGGGAGGAGGGCAAAGATAGGATATTAAGAAAAATCTAGCAAAATAACAAGGCAAGAAAGAAGGAAAAAAGCATAAAGAAAGTTAGGTTAATTGAAGATGAATATAAAATAGGAGATTTAAACCCAAAATGTCAGTAATTATATGCTCCTATTAAAAGACAAAAGTTGTCATATTGAACTTGTAAAATTTACTATTTGTTGATTATAAATAATACATCTCAAAATAAGGAACAAACAGTTGAAAATTAAAGGATGGAAAAGATACCACTTACAATCTTTTTTATTTTAATTGTTTATCTTTATTACTGCTGCACCATTTACACAATTACATATAATTTCAATGCATCTGTTGTACACATTTTTTTTTGTTTTTTGTCCATTTTCTAATGAGTGATGTGTTGGAGTTTGTGACAGGATGGAAGAGAAAACTGGAACTGTGATGAATGCAGACTTTTTTTTTTCATTTCCACCGACCAGTAAACAGAACTACAGGTGCACCCAACCATAGACATACATTAACTGGTCATGAGAAATCTAGGGAGGCTAAGTAGGATGAAAGAATGTTTGTTACTCCCAAAAAGACCTGGGGAGGAAGAATGGAGTATTGGCATCAAGATACATGTGAACAGGCTAAGCAGGCTGTCTGAAAGTTGGCATTCATCCACAACATTAAAAAAATTTCAAAATAAGAAAGCTGTAAATGAAAAAGAAAACAGAAAATGCTGCCTTCATGAACATCCGATTGCCTCGGCACAGGCCCTGTGGGCAGAATCAAACGCATCACTCCCAATCCCCTTGCAGAAGACAAGACATTCAGATCTTAGTGGCGGAGTGCATGTAACAGCAGTTCAGGTACAAAAGATGTACTGTACTTTCAGACATTGATCTTTAAAATCCAGGACTGATTGGTAGAGTTGACTGAAAGTATATTAGGTATTTACCCACAAAAATACTATTTGGATTCTCCCAACACCCTCCCTCCCTTGAAAGGACCACATGCTTGTTCTTGGGCAATACATACCATTATTTCCAATTTGAAACAAGTTAGTATAGGAGAGAGACAGAGAGACAAAAAGACAGAGAAGGAGTCAGAGAGACAGGTTGTTGTTAAGCGGTATTCTTCGTTCCATTGGTTGTCCTTCTTACTCTTTCACTGCTAAGGTTTGATCAGAATTAGCTGCTGGGGTCTCGGCAGATTTGACCTCGTCTGTGGGGGCTGCAGGGGCTTGGCCTTGGGCATGGAACTGAGTGCTTCCGTGGCTGCCAGGATCTCCATGGAGGATGGGGCAGCCTCAGTGTTGCCGGGTTTTGAGTCTTAAGATGGGGCCCCGTCACTTTTTATCTCCTGCGCGGCAGGAGCTGCAGGAGCCTGAGGCTTTGCGGGTTCCTCTCCCTTCTTGCTCTTGTCATCCTTGGTGGGGCCAAGGGCTCCGCAGCCTAGGTCTCCAAAGTTTTAGGGGCGTTGCCACCTGCAGCTGGCCGGAGGCAGCCGCCGGCTCCTGCTCAGCATCCTTTGGTGGTCCCGGCTTCCACTCAGCTCCCTCCGTCTGCTCCGTCTCTGCCTTCAGAGTGTCTTCCTTGGCTGCCTCTTTGTCTTTCTCACCTTCCTTGTCTTCAGGCTTGTTGGCAGCATCCTAGGCATCCTTCTCCAGCTTCTCCTCCTTGTCCTCCTTCACCTCTGGGGTCTCTGCAGCACCCTGGGTCTCATTGTCCTTCGGGGTTTCCCCCTCTTCTGTCCCAGCTCCTTTGGCCTTCTTGTCTTTGTCCTTAGCCCTCTCATCATTCACATTGTACCCCTTCTTCTTACTCAGCTTGTCTCCCAACTTGGAGTTCGGGTCTGGGTGCCTGTGCTGCCCTGGGTCGCTGGCGGAGGCTCTCTCCCCGGCTCTATGGTGGAGACTGCAGCTAGGAGTGAGTTGGAGTGCTGCCGCAGCCGTGGTCTCCACAGACACTACTGCTGCCCACACTTGCAATCCTAATGATTGTTTAATACAAAAAAGCTAATTAAACTATACCAGTATCAAAATAGATAAAACACATAACTAGAGACAAAGAGGGAAACATAAGAAAGGGTCAACCATTTTAATCCTTTCTTAATTTGTGTTTACCTAATATCACAATCTTAAAATATAGAAATAAAATATAGAACTACAAGGAGAAATAGAAAAGCCAATAATCATAGTGGAAAACACAATCACAATTTTCTCAGTAAATGATAGAAGTAGAGAAAAGATCAGTAAACATTTGGAAGATCTGAACAGCATGATTAATAGACTTAATCGACTTAAACTAATTAATAGACTTAAACTAATTGACTTGTAGAAAACAGTACCCAACAACTGCAGAATACCCATTCTTTTCACACATACACTATGCATTGTTAAAAATTGACTATATGCTAAGTCATCAAGAAAACTCAACAAATTTCAAAGGATTTTAATGACCAAAATATGTTCTATAACTACAAATCTATTAAACTTAAAATCACTAACAAAAAAACGTAGAAAATCTCCATATATATATGAATTAATAAGTATACTTATTATTTGACTAACTTACGATAATCAAAATATTGTGGAATGCAGCTAGGCCCATTCTCAGAGGGAAATGCAGGGTATTCATTACAAAAGAAGAAAAGATGAAATCAAAAAGCTAAACATCTGTCTCATGAAGTTAGCAATAGAACAGTGAAATAAACCTAAATAAAAGAAAAGAAACTGAAAGGTAAGAATAGAAGCTGATATAATAGAAAACACACATAAAATAGACAGTATTGACAAGAACAAAAGTTGTTTCATTATAAGAAGCAATGCATTTGAGAAACCTCTCCAAGACACAGATCAAGAAAAAAAGAGAAAAGCCACAAATAATCAATTTAAGTTAGAAATGGAGAACGTCAGAAGATATTTTAAAAAATGACAAGACAATATTGTGAAAAAGATCTTAAGAAGATATTGTTGAAACTATAACAAAATGCTCACCAGTCCTTTTCAAAGTGGTACTGGCAATCCTTGTTAATGTAACAAGACAAGAAAATTAAATGAAAGGTACATAGATTGGGAAGAAAGACATAAAACTGTCTTTGTTCACAAATGACATGATTGTCTATGTAGAAAATCTCAAAAAATCAAAAAAAAAACCTTCTGCAACTTATAAGCAATTACAGCAAGGTTGCAGGATACAACATTAATATACAAAGTCAATTGCTTTCCTATAAACCAACAATGAACAAGTGGAATTTAAAATTAAAAACACAATATCCTTTACATCAGCACCCCCAAAAATGAAATACTTAGGTATAAATCTAACAAAATATGTTCAAGATTTATACAAGGAAAACTACAAAACTCTAATGAACAAAATCAAAGAACCAAAGTAAATGGAGAGATATTTCATGTTCATTGATAGGAGAACTCAATGGTATCAAAATGTCAGCTCTTCACAACTTAATCTACAGATTCAAGGCAAGCTCATTCAAAATCCCAGCAAGTTATTTTATGGTTATTGACAAACTGATTCTAAAGTTTATAGGAAGAGGCAAAATACCCAGAACAACCAACATGATATTGAAGAATAAAGTTGGAAGACTGATGCTACCCAACCTCAAGACATTATAAAGCTGTAGTAATGAAGACAGTGAGGTACTGACAAAAATAATGTACAAATGGATCAATGGAACAGAATAGAGAGCCTAGAAATACACCCCCATAAATATAGTCAACTGATCTTTGACTAAGGAGAAAAGATAATACAATGGAGCAAAGACAATCTGTTTAAGAAATAAATAGTGCTGGAACAACCAGAGATTCACATGCAAAAAAACAAAGAAAAAAAGAATCTAGACACAGACCTCTCTTTCCAAAACTTAACTCTAAATATATCATAGGTCAAAATGTAAAATGCAAACTATGAAACTCCTAGAAAATAGCATAAGAGAAAACCTAGATGACCTTGACTATGGTGATGCCTTTTTTGATGTAACACCAAATGCATGATCCATGAAAGAAATAGTTGACATGCTGCGCTTTACTAAAATTAAAAACTTCTTCTCTGCAAAAGGCAATTCAAAAGAATTGGAAGACAAGCCAAAGATTGGGAGAAAATATTTGCAAAAAATAGAACTGACAAAGGATGGTTGACCAAATATTTTGTTAATGAAAATGTACAAAGAACTCTTAAAACTCAACAATAAGAAAACAACCAGGTTAAAAAATGGGCCAAAGACCTTAACAAACACCTCACCAAAGAAGATATTTAGATAGCAAATAAATATATGAAAAGATGTTCCATATCATATGCCATCAGGGAAATGCAAATTAAGACAAAAATGAAATACTACTACAAATCTTTTGAATGGCCCAAATCTGAAACACTGACAACACCAAACACTGGCAAGGATTTGGAGCAAGAGGAACACACATTTGTTGCTTGTAGGAACACAAAATGGTACAGCCACTTTGGAAGACAGTTTAGCAGTTTCTTACAAAAGTAAACATACTCGTACCACACAATCCAGCAGGCATGCTCCTTGGTATTTATCCAATGGAGTGGAAAACTTATGTCCTCACAAAAAAACCTACACATGGATGTTTATAGCAGCTTTATTCATAATTGTCAAAACTTGGAAGCAACCAAGATGTCCTTTGGTAGGTGAATGGATAAACTGTGGTGCATCCAGACAGTGGAATATTATTCAGTGCTGAAAATAAATGAGCTGTTAAGCCATGAAAAGAAATGAGGAAAACTTAAATTCATATTACTAAATGAAAGAGGCAAATCTGAAAAGACTACATACCGTATGATTCCAACTATATGACATTCTGGAAAAGGTAAAACCATAGAGACTATAAAAAGATCAGTGGTTGCCAAGGGGTGAGGGTTGGGGGAGGAATGAATAGGAAGAGTACAGCATATTTTTAGGGCAGTGGAAATACTCTCTATGATACTATAACAATGAATATATATCATTATACATTTGTCCAAACCCATACAGAGTATACAAAAAGTGAACCCTAAAGTAAACTATAGACTTGGATGATTATGATGCGTCAATGTAGGTTCATCCTTGGTAATAGATGTACCATTCTGGTGAGTGATAATGGAAAAGACTATGCATGTGTGGAGGCAGGGGGTATATCAAAAATATCTATACCTTCCTCTACATTTTGTTATGAAACTAAAAATGCTCTAAAAAATAAATTATTTAAATATATATAGTGAAATGCACAAATCCTAAAAAAATTCAAAGAAATAGGAAAGTAAAAATAGTCCTATAATTATTAAATTTGTTAAATCAGTAAATAAAAATCTTCCTACCAAGAAAATTCCAGATCCAAGTTTTATTGGTGAAGAAATAACTACAAATCTATACAAGCCCCTTAGAGAATATAAAAATAGCTCATTTTTATGAGACTAGCATGATCTTGATGCCAAAACCTGATAAAACCATTATAAGAAAGGAGAATTATGGACCAATCTCATTCATGAGCATAGGATTCCAGTAATACAAGACTCAGTATTACAAATATATTGGTTCTCCATTGGATTTTCTATAGAGTCAAAGAAATCATATTTAAAACCCCAACATTTTTTTCTGAGGAAACTGATGATCCATTTCTAAAATTATATGGAAATGCAAGTAGCTAAAAATATGCAAACTCTCTTCAAGATAGACAAGATGAGAGAAGTTGCTCCACTAGATAGCAAGATTTATTATAAAGCTACTATAATTAAGAAATATGATATTGGTGACAGTTTGACAAATAGACCAATGGAATAAAAAAGAAAGTCCAGAAATAGATCCATAAATATACAGTCACTTGATTTATGACAACATAACAATGCAATCAGAGGTAAAAGGATAGCCTTTTAAGTAAATGGTGCTGAGTCAGTTGGATATCCTTGTGGGAAAAAGGAAACTTGACTCGTACCTCCTGCCAAGCAAAATATCAATTCCCAGAAGATAAAGGCAAACAGTAACACTTTAGGATATAAGAGAATATCTTCATTACATTGAACTAAGGAAATATTTTTTAAGCAACACACATGCCACAAAGAAAGAAAAATCACCATAAAGGGAAAGTCTTTGAATTGGACTACACTAAAACTAGGAACATTTTTCACCAAAAGATAACATTAAGAAAGTGACAAGGCAAACCATAGATTGGAAGAAAATGTTTGTTTTATATCCATAAAACCAACAACAGGCAAGAATATATAAAATACTCTGAGAGCTCTTACTGTCCAAAAGAAAAATGGGCAAGAAACCATAACAGGCACTTCACAAAGAGAATATCTATGTAAGGAAACATACTCAACTTCATTAGTAATCGAGAAAATATGAGTTAAAACCCCAGTTCTATGCCACTATGCAATTATCAGAATGTTTAAAAGAAAGAATGATGTTATGGAGTATTTGCAAGAATGTAGAGCAATGGGAATTCTTATACATGCTGTTATGAATATAAATTTGGAAAACAGTTTCTCATTATATGCTAAAGTTGAACTTAAATAGAGCCCATCATCCAACCACCTCATTCCCAGATCATATACCCAGTAGTAGTGTATGCAGAGCAGCACTATTCAAATTAGCCAAATTTGCAAAGAACCCAAAGTTCACCAACAGAATGGATAAATAATTTGTGGTGCATCCATTCAACAGAATAATACACACCAATAAAATTGACCTATCTACAGCTACATGAAACAACATGGACAACCTCACAAATACAATGAGCAGAGAAGCAAGACACAAAAATTGCACACTTTGTGTCTTAGCCTGTTTAGGCTACTATAACAGAATACTCTAGACTGAGTGGCTTAAACAAAAAACATTTATTTCTCACAGTTCTGGAGGCCAGGAAGTCCAAGATTAAGTTGCTAGTTGCTAGCGCATTCAGAGTTTGAGTCTCCTCTTCCTGGTCCACAGATGGCTGTCTTCTCACTGTGTCCTCAAATGGAAGAAGAGGTGAAGGAGATGTCTGCCTCTTTTAAAAGGGCACTAATCCCATTCACAGTGGCTCCACTCTCATGACCTAATCACCCCTCATTGGACCTGCCTCCTACACCATCACTTTGGGGATTAAGTTTCAACATATGAATTTGGGGGGGACACAAACATTATCTATAGTGCTATATAAATCAACTATATAGAGTTCAAAAGCAAGAAAAACTAAATTATAGTATTAAGATTAAAGAAGTGGAGGAGGGAAACAGGCAAGAAGTGGAATGGACTAGGAAGGGGCTATCTGAGGTGATGGCAAACTGTCTTTCTTGACCTCAACTGTGGTTACACAGGCTTTCCACTGGTGATGATTCACTGAGGGGCACATATGTTTCTGTGCCCTTTTCTTAAGTGTGATAACTTCACATAAAATGCAGTTGAAGTTTTGTAATAATATCTTTAAGTTTTTATTTATAGGAATTTTATTCTCAGATATCATGCATAAGAATATTAAAAATTAGGTTCAAACATTATGAAAGCAGAAAACTGAAAACAGCTTAAATACCCATCAGTAGGTGACAGGTTCAATAAATTATAACACATCCAGGAACACTGTGGACACTTTAAAAAGAATGGTACTGATATGGGACAATCTTCCACATAGATTTAAGCAAACAACAAGCAAGAGACATAGAACCATGTGCAGAGTATGCTATCATTATATTTGTGTGTAAAACTGAGGTGGAGGATACATGTATGTGTGTTTTATATGCATATAATGTTTCTGGAAGAACAGGTGAAAAATAAAACCCCATAACAGTGGTTGTCTCTGAAGTGGGGAATTGGAACACCAGAGGTCATGGATGAGAAGGAAACTTTCTTTTCACTGTACCTGTGGGCATCATGTGAACGTAATCACAAATATGTTACCTTTCAAAATAATATATAAAAAGGTGAGATATATTTTTTAATAAACTGAAATAATTTTGAGAGCTCAGTTCCCAATTATTGTTGCATTTGGATATTTGCATAGATTAAAATGCACTTTCTTTGGGAAACTGACACAGCGTGGAATAGAGGCTGGGAACAAGTGTCCATGAGGGGAAACAAGGGAGGCTGAAAGACAGGGGTCAAGCAGAGACCTGTCTGAGAAGCCAGGTCACATGGAGAAGGTCCCCTGTCTGAACAGGGCTTGCAGCAGGGATGAGCCAGGCAAGGCCAGAGAAATAGCCAAGATGCTCAGGTCAGGGAAACTAGACAATAGCAAACGCATGAGAGGCAAAGGGCCTACAGAAGGGAGACTTCCCAGGGCGGGAAAATGCCTGTGACCTTCGCTGCTTGTTCTCAGGAGCCTGACATTGCTGGCAGAGTGAAACGAGCCAAGAAAAAGAAGAAATCATGCTCTCACCTACTTATTTGTATTGATCCAAAATATGACCAGCCCCAGAATGAAGTCTTTGTCTCCTCCACAGTACCTGTTTATAGTGCTGTGCACACAATGGTCTTAAAAAGGAGCTGTTGATGCACCCCATTTCCTAAAGTACAAAAATGTAAACTTTCCTCCCAGTGGCTTAGCAGGTTTCTAGACCATCAGCCTGGCAGTGACCCTGAGCCACTGGCTGATGGGCAAAAGGGTACATAAAAGATACCAGCCTTTGATTACCTTTGCCTTATGCCCCTGAACTGATCATTCCACACTTTTTCTGTTAAACAGATTCATCCTGTTAACAACCATCGTATCAACTTTTCACCCTTAAAATTTGTTGAAGGGATGTAGGTTTTGAAGAATACATTCCGGGGTATCAGATGCCATACTAAGTGCTCTGTTACATCGGTCTCCAGAACCCTACAGACTCTCACGAGGGCAGAAAAGCATGTAAGGGAAGAAAACTGAACAGAGGTATAGTGCCAAGGCCACAGTATGAAGGAAATCCATTTTCCAAGTCATATTCTAGCCAACAGGGTCCTTTTGCCATTTAACACATCTATACCTTCTGTATTGTGATGCCAAGTTTATTCTCAGTGCAGATTTCTGTAAATCACATCCAAAATATGATTTGGAAAAAAATGCACCTTCTTATGAGCCCACTGCGTACTTGAAAGACCCAGTGCACAAATCATTTGCACCTGTACCATTTCCATCCAGTTCTAAGCTAATTTTAAAAAGGCTCTGAAAGCCTGCCAAGAGCACATGTGCACAGAAGATAAAATGTAATAGCAATTAATCCAATCATCTCTGATTTAACGTTAATTTAACCCAGTGGATTATGCCTTGTTTTGTGTGCAACTGTGTTGATCCTGCTACATTTCAGAGAGCCCCCAAATCAATCAAGTCACAATCCCTAATTGCAGTCAAAATGGGGAATTCCACTCAGCAGGGCCCTTCTCTAGAGTATCTATTCCTCCCAAGGAAGAAAGGGAAGTCAAAGAAAGAGGCGTCTCTAATAGCAGGCTGCTAACATCGCAGCTGATGGTGTCAGAACTAGCAAGGAAGAGTGGCCTCCTGTTTGCTGGCATATTCAGTTGCACTGGGGCTTCTTGCCAGAATGAACAGGAAAGGGCCAGCAGAGAAAAGCCAATGGAAGCACAGTTGCTGTTTAAACTAGAAACAAACAACAACACAACAAATTCTGGAGGTGCAATGCTTTCCTTTCCCTTTATTTGCACTATAGATTGAATAACTACAGCAGTTAAAGCCCTGAATTAGGAAGGCTGTAATTGAAAACTAATACCATGCTACCCACTGGGTCTGATTTAACTGCGTTAGAATGTAGGTCTGCATTCTTGGAACCAAGGCTGATTGTGAGAACATTTATATTATCATGTGCAAGGAACAGAGGAAGTTTCAAGTTGCTAATTCCTCCTGTTTGGATTTTATTGAGAACTGAAATAACAAAAAGTGTTACCTGGGCTCAGGGGCAGCCCAGAAGTTCAATTGTAGTTCAGCCTTAGTTAAGGATTACTTAATAGATACTTCACATAAAGTGCTACCATGTTCTTTTTCATAATTTTTCTCTCCCCTCCTCCTTTCCTTTGCAGCTGAGAATAATTAACTGTTCTTTTGTGAGTGTCATTTGTTCTCAAGGAATTAAATGCCACCTTATTTCCCAGAACAAGAATTCAACTGTCATAATTATAGCTTCATTTCAGAAGCAAAAAAAAAAAAAAATCATAATTTATTACAGATTGTTCAGCATGTGAGATAGGTTTAAATGTCATTGGAAGTAAATTGTGGCATGTCATGAAGGGGTTTTAGCCACCACTGTAATTGATTTATAATTTCACATTTAAAATGAACAACATTCAGCCATTGTTCTTATATTATATAACTCTGACAGCAATCCCTTGAGAATGAGGCATTCAACTTGGTCAATACACAATAATAATAATAACAATAATAATAATAACAATAACAATGATATGCCAGTTTTAAAGATAAGCAATGAAATTAGCATAAGCACTGAGAACATATGTGTTAAAAATGGGAGCTCAATCTCTATAATAAAAGGTAAAAATCTATTTCAGAAGAAATGCATTTGAATATCAGCATTGAACTCCATTATATTAAATGACTCTCAGGGGTTTTAATGAAACTCATAAAATTAAGAACCATCAGAATTAAGGTTTAAACTATTTTCTACCCAGAGTTATAAGGAAAGATACAATAATTGAAGTAGGTGGAGATGAATTTTTCCACATCTAATTTCAAGCAGATTAAGAATCAATTCCACTTTGAACAGTAATTTACTAGGTTTGCAGCGTGATCCTAGTCTCCTGGGATTACACGGTGACCATAGGTGGTATGGGGGAGGGACTATATAAATACCTGATTAGACTATTAAGTGCCAGCAGATCTGTTTTGTGCCAGATGAAGTGAGTCCCGTGATGGTTCTCATAGCTCAACATCACATCAATGGATTTGTGCCCCTTGAATGTGAATGTAGAAACAAATCCAAACTCACACAATGACAGGAACAAACCGTGCTGTGGAGGCCAAATCATGAGTCACACTTTAGAAGCAAAATCAGAATATTCCCCAATCTATAGCCTTTTGAAACACCTTATTTTTCCCTTCTGGGAAAGCCAGTACTTTATTCTTTGTTTTCAAAAAGTCAACTTTATAGTTTGGATACAGAAAACCTTTTGAAAGGCAATGTATGGTAGGCTGAATAATGGTACTTCAAAGATGTTGGTGTCCTAGTTCCCAGAACCTGGGAATGCCACCTTATATGGCAAAGGGAGGGACTTGGCAGATGTGATTAAATGTAAGCGTTTTGCAGTAGGGAGATATCCTGGATTATCAGGGTGGATCCTAAATGTAATCACAATGCCTTTATAAGAGGGAGGTTGAGGAAGTTTTGACCACAGTAGAAGAGAAGACGATGTGATCACAGGAGCAGAGATTAGAGAGATGTCACAAGCCAAGGAATGTTAACAGCCTCTCAAAGTGGAAGCCTTGGAGCCTTGAGAAGGACCAAGCCTGCTGACACCTTGATTTTAGCCCTGGAAGACTCATTTCAGACTTCTGATCTCTAGAATGATAGGAGAATAAATTAGTGTTGTTTTAACACTAAGTTTATGGTAATTTGTTACACTGATAACAGAAAATTAAAACACAGGGAAAGAGTCTGATTTACTAAAAAGTGTGTCCAAAGATCAAGTTACCTCCATATTGAGAACTAACCCAGCAGCTGAGCTCCACTCTGGCTTTGAGTTGAGGCTTCCAGTTTAATCATGACCTAGACGCCTCCTCTGTTGCCACTTAAGCAGTTCCTGTAGTTGTCTTTCTGGGGGACAATGATCCAAAACTCTGACAACATTGTCAATTTAAGAAAGGAGTGATATTTAGCTTGATTTAAAAGAGTCCCTTTTGGGAGAGTTAAATGAATATAGTGCTCTAAAATGAGCTGTGACATTATTTATGCCTTATAAAAGAGAAATTGCATTTCTTTGAAAACACTAACGTATCACAAGATTTCCAAAATATATAGCTTGTGATTTTTCCAAACAGCATTCTGTTGACCTGGTAAATGATTGCTCTAGACTTGCCACTTACCATTCAATAAATGTTTGCAGTACATCAAGGATTTACAATGTAAATTCTTGACCCAGTTTTTGATATAACTATTTATTCAGTCTGCCATAACGAGAGGAAGAAAAAATAAGACACTTCTAATCAACTATTGGGATGACACATAAAACGGTTTTATCTGGGTTCACTGGACAGTAATTTCCTATTGCAAATACAATGGGAGAATATTCATTCCACTTTCTTTGATCCCCCACCAGGGGACACCTTCTAAGTGTTTTTGTAACAGTTTCCATCTCTCTCCCCACCCTACCACTGGATATGGGCCAGCTACCACTGGACCTAAGTTATTAAAAATCTAGGCAAACTCAGCCACAGGGAAAAGAATGAACACTCAGTCTAGCAACATTGATTTCACTGAAAGGTGAGCCTCATGGTCATTTTTCTAGCATCATTTCACATTCATTCATTTATTCATTCACTCAACAAATATCTACATTGTACCTACTCTGTGTGATGTCACCAAGGGAACAAGAGAAATCCTATCCAGTGAATACATAACTATATTAGGTAATGACTTTCATTTATTGAGTACTTCCTATATGTCAGGGATGGTGATAGATCACTTCACATAACTTTTCCAATATGTTATGTTATTATTCCTATTCTCTATTTACAATGAAGTAGTTAAGACTCAGGGGATAAGAAATTCAGCCAAGTTTTGAGAAGAGGTTCAGTGGTAGACCCTCAAATTCTGTTCTAATTATACAAAGCCTGTGTCCTAACCTCCTTGACAAGATAAAGCAAATTAATTTCCAAAAGAAAAATATAAAGGGCATGATGTGTGGGTGTTGATTACATTCCCTAGGTGATCTGGGAAGACTTTGTGAGAGAAGTAGTACTTAATCTTCATTGTGAAGACTGAGAAGGAATTGAACATATGCTGATGGGACAAAGTCATTCCAGGCAGAGTGAACCATCAGAGCAAAGACACTAAGGTGGGAAATCACGGAACACACAAAGGGAAAGGGAGTAACTCATTGTAACTGGACGTGGGGGGCAGCACAAGTAGCCAGGAATAAAGCTAGAAATGTTGTTGGCTTGGTGCCAGATCACAGAGGGCCTTAAGTACAAGCTATGGAATTTGCTATGGACGAAATAATGGAGAACTAGTGTCAAGCAATTGGTCAAGACTAGTTGGGGAAATGGGACATACCTCTGTCAATGATGTAGAATACTGTTGCAAGCAACAGATTAACATATTCAAATTAATGTTAATCATTAAATATTTAATGGAAAAAATAAGGGCTTTTAAGTAATTAGTATCACACAAAGTGAAACATAACTGCTGATAAAAGAGAGTGGTATTCCAAATAAATTTTCATTATTTCTGAAGCATACCACTTCTGCTCTTTATTTCAAAAAAACAAGTAATGTGCTTTGGCAACGTTTGAGGCTTGTAAGGCGGAGAATACAAAAACTCCTGCCCTCCAAGAGTCTACACTCCAGTGGGAGAGTGTGATAAACTGCATTACTATTCATAATTTTTGGTGGCCCTCCCTCCCATGGGAGTATAATACATCTCCACTTAGGATTTGCTTTAGCTAAGGAAATACAGGCAGAGGCAGTGTTTCCAGGCAGAAGAATTCAAGCCAGATGTGATCTCACTTACATGTGGAATCTAACAACAAACAAATTGATACAGTGAACAAATTGGTGGTTTTCAGAGGCAGGGGGTGGAGAGGGTGGTAAAAAGTACAAAATTCCAGTTAAAAAATAAATAAGCCCTGGTGACGTAATGTATAACATGATGACTGTAGATAATAAGACTGTATTGTATATTTGAAAGTTGCTAATAGAGAAAATCTTAAAAGTTCTCATCACAAGAAAAAAATTTGTATTTTTTATATGTGGTGATGGTTATTAATTAGACTAATTGTAGTGATCATTTCATAATATTATACATATATCAAATCATTATGTTGTTTGCCTAAAACTAATGTAATGTTATATGTCAATTATATTTCAATTGTTTAAAAAGCCAGATGTGTACTTTGCCATGATTTCCCTTTTTCCTCTGCCATGAGCCCAATAATATCCCAGACAGAAATAGGGCTTGTTCTCCATTAGCCTGGGTCCTGACAAGGAGAAGAGCCATGACAAATCATGATGGAAATGTAACACAAGCACATTGTCAACCTTTGTCATTGTAAGCCAGAAAGATGTTGAGGTTGTTTGTTACACAGTATAACTTAATGTAAGCTGACTGCTACAACAAACTGAGAGCATACGTAACCACAATATAAGGTCAGGTCTATAAGAGAAATATGGGATTTCAAAGGAGGAAGAGATCATTTATTTCTAGGTCACATTATCATGAGCCCAGCCAAAAAATGTTCACCTTTTCTTCCAGTGGCTTTTTGTTTTATTTTGCTTGGCTTTGCTTTAGATTTAACACGAGTAAAACAAAGACCTGACAACTAACTAATCAGCTAACCTCAGCAGACCAACAATCATTCCCTCATTCTCTCCCTTACACTTGACCTTCAGTCCCTACACACTTCAAAGTCTGTCATCAACAGCCAACCAAAGTGCCACCAGGCAGTGAATGAGCCCCTAATTCCCTCAACACACACTCATTAAGCATCTATTATGCATAGGTTCCATGAGCACCAGAGAATCAGAGATGGAAGAAAAGAGTACCTGAAGGTGCTCAACAGCTGGCGAAAGCTCAGACAAGAGTCACTCAATCACAATAGACTTATCTGGGTGCTCTGGGCTACCACAGAGTAATGGAACATGAGAGAAAGATGTCTAGGGGGACCTGGCCTTGGGAGAGTAGAGGAGTGGTATCAGGACACACTTCCTGGAAGAAGTGAAATCTGAATCAGTGTTGAAGGAAGGAAAGGAGTTAATCAGACAAAGGGAAGTAAGGAACTATCATTTGCAAAAGCACAGAGCAGTGGGGCAGCTAGGCTTGGAAGAGCTGCCATGTTTGGACAGAAGGTATGAGATATGAGAGTGGAGGAACAGAGAAGGGTAAGATCAAGAAAGGCCTTATAAGCCACACTAAAAGTTTGGATTTTATCCTAAAGGCAATCTGATGCAATTGAAAGCTTTCAAGCTGCAGCATGGCATGATCAGATTTGCATTTTAGAAAGATTTCCTTGTCAGCTCCAGGAAGGAGGGGTTTGAGATGGGGCTGGAAGATTTTGGATCAGAGAAGCTAGTTAGAAAACTCTTGCCATAAACCCAGGTGGGAAATTGTGAGAATCTGAACTGACGTAGAGCCTGTTTCCTACTCTGAAATATGAAAGAAGTAAAGCTTCTCAAACACATTTAAGAAGAAAATTAGCTCATAGTTAGTGAACTGCAAAGCCAGCAAGGAAGCACCAAAGCTTTTCCGATTCCACTCTGCCTTACTGAAGAGCTCTGAATTTTTTGCATTTATATTGTCTCTTTTGTAATTAAGTTCCATACCCACAACTTGATTAGTTATAAAATTACTCTCCCACACTTTTCCTCTTCCTAGACGCCCTCCTCCATTCACACAGGCATGTAAATATGTTCCTAACAAGTGTGCTCATTCATTCATTCATTCATTTATCCCACAACTGTTTATTGAGTACCCACTATGTAGCAGGCACTTGCTAGATGAAGTGTACCTAAAAAAACACAAAACAAAGTCCTTGCCTCCTGGAAGTGTCAGCCTACTGGAGAAACACATGATAAATATAAAAACAAATAAATAATTATAAAATGCAAATCCCTATGAATAAACAGCAGCAGAACACTGAATGCTAGAATGGCAGGTATGCACGTGTACTCATAGCAATGTCCTAAAAGGCTTACCCAAGAAGTCAATCAGTTGCGATGGGAGCACTAATATGTTTACATTTAATTTACATCAATATCATTTTAGAAAAGAAGGATTGGTACATCTAAGCTGGTGCTATTACCCCAAAATACTAACATTTAAAATACAAGGTCACATTTTCCTAGCTAGCAAGGCCCACAATTGCAGGGGCAGGGAGTGAGGGGTTGGGAAATGTGGCTTCCATCTCTGGGCTCACTGAGTTTGTAATGCTCAGGGCATCTCTGGGAGGCACTCACTGGAGCATTTCAGTATTGATTCAATACCTCTCGTAGGTCTTGCATGAGGTCATGGCGAGGCTGGACCTGGTAAGTTCGGTGCACTTAGGGCTGAGTTCTGAAGTTGGACTGACTTGCACAATTGCCGCTCATTTTCATGAAACAGAACCAAAATCCTTTTTAATGCTTTCTTTTTAAAATAGCTCCAGTTCAAGAAAAATTGAGTTCCTCATTAGTTGTAAGTTCCCCTTATTGCTAGCTCAGAGATTGAAATCCACAAATCACTCACCAAACAGCATTAGCGGTGGGCCATTTTGAAGCAGCCTTTTCACAGATTAACTTTATATCTCCTCAAGATAAAGATCATCTGCTAGACAGGTAAGTCCAGTTCTGTTGGGGGCTGGGTGGGGCGGACTGAATTCAGGGCTTTTCTGTAGACTGTAGAGTCAGCTAACAACTAGGTTCTGGCCACCAGCTCGCAGCCAGCTGGACAACAAATCACTTTCAGCCACCGCCCAACAAGCTTGGATTTAAACCACTGACCAATAGGTCAAAGATCCTTTACTACATCTTGGCTCTTCTACACCACACTTTCATCTGTCATTGTTTTGCCCCAGGCCCAATAATTGGATGAAAAGAAATTTGATTAAGCGTAAGATTTATGAGGTTCTACATTGAGACAAACTGTAATTCGATATAAGCCCATTCTCGAAAAAGGGCTAGAATATAAACAAAGTTCTTTACTCTTTTATCTATACCTTTACAAACACATGCATACACGCATGCCCATACAAATATCCATACATACTGTTTGTCAACTTGTCACTCAGAAAGACTAATGACAATATTCACCTTGAGCATTTGGCAGATATAATGGGACAGTACTTTGGCAGTGATCAAAAATCATCTTCCTTTATGGTTCTTAATCAAAAATGTATTTCCCATTGACTAACCCCAAGAAAAGGTTATCATCTACTTCTGCCTGTACTTATTTCAGTACTAACAAGAGATTCTTTTCTCTCCCATCCTCAGCAGTGCAGAATTACCATCATTCCAAAGACCTCTTTGGGTTCCTTGATCAGAAGAGGCATTTAACGATGTCATCCATGATGTATTGCGTATTTAATTGTACTATGCAGCTATTCAAAAAGCATTCAGAAGTAATCATTTAGCATTAATATCCCAGGGCAATCCAAGGTCACAGTACATTAAAAACTAATTCACAGTGGTTCAAGAATACATTTTTCATGTATGGAGTAACATAATTCTTTTATGATAAAAGTGATAGCGGTGTTACAGAATGATGAGATATAAGATATTCTGAATATCCATCATTGGACCTACTGGACAAATGGCAAAGTCAGACCTTTGTTGTTCTCATAACTCAACACACCACTAATCTGTATTAAACACCACTGACCTTGTTAACCTTTTATATGACTGACCACATTTCAAGGAGAAACAGTACCTTATTTATTATCAGAGACAATACAAATATTCAATATTTATTGTGATCATTTCACTCTCATATTTTATTATCTCCTATTTTCTATGGTCATTCTAATATCTAAAATTTCAACACATCTATAGGTAAAGGCTGTCTAGCGAAAAATTATACACACACATTTATGAGTGTGTGTATGTATTTTATCAACTTTCTTACAGGAATGCTATGGAAGATAAAATTATTATAACTTCCATAAAATATCTACCATGCTAAAATAATACTTTCCTGAGGCAACCGGCCCTCTACACAATGAAGCTTGGGCAGGCTCCATCCTCCAGGACCTATCATCTCTCACACCCCACACCATTAGCAGTGCTATACTACAATTTGCTGTCATTCAGCAGGCAACATATGAGGAGTTATTTCAGCAATTCACAGGCAATATTGTCATTTGTTAATATACTAAACTCTGCATTCAAAAGTACCAGATTACCTTACCAGTCCACTGGTGTTATTTTTCCTATTTCTTTATATTTCACATCCCCAAATCCATCTTCCAAATCAGTCCATACAGATTGGATAGAAGTCAGAAGTTTTATCCTGTTCAGAGGGTCATTCAAAACTATTAATAAGCATTATCATAACCTGTGTTTAGGGCACTATTCTAGGTGCTAGGTATGAGTTGAGGTTGGGCATATCTATATGGAGACATGATACTGAATTTATAAAACACAAATAAAATACAGGCAGACCTCATTTTATTGTTCTTTACAGATATTGCTCTTTTTTTTCAAATTAAATGTTTGTGGAAACTCTGTGTTGAGCAAGTCTATTGGCACCGTTTTGCCAAAAGCTTTTGCTCACTTCTCCTCTCTGTGTCATATTTTGGTAATTCTCACAATATTTCAACCTTTTCAACCTTTTTCATTATTACTATATGTGTTATGATGATCTGTGATCAGTGAACTTTGATGTTACTGTTGCAATTGTTCTAGGGCACCACAAACCATGCCCATATAAGATGGTGAACTTAATTAAGAAATAAGTAAGTTCTGACTGATCCACCAACAGGCTATTCCCCCCATCTCTCTCCCTTTTCCTGGTCCTCCCTATTCCCTGAGATACAACAATACTGAAATTAGACCAATTAATAGCCTTACAGTGGCCTCTAAGTGTACAAGTGAAAAGAAGAGTCACATGTCTCTCACTTTAAATCAAAAGCTAGAAATGACTAAGCTCAGTGAGGAAGGCATGTCAAAAGCCAAGATACACTGAAAGCTAGGCCTCTTGCACCAAACAGTTAGCTAAGTTGTGAGTACAAAGGAAACATTCTTGAAGGAAGTTAAAAGTGCTACTCCAGTGAACACACAAATGATAAGAAAACAAAACAGTCCTATTGCTGACAAGGAGAAAGTTTTAGTGATCTGGATAGAAGATTCAATAGCTACAACATTCCTTTAAACAAAAGTTTAATCCAGAGCAAGGCCCTAACTCTCTCCAATTCTATGAAGGCTGAGAGAGGGGAGGAAGCTGCAGAAGAAAAGTCTGAAGCTAGCAGAACTTGGTTCATGAGGTTTAAGGAAAGAAGCCATTCCCAAAATATAAATGTGCAAAGTGAAGCAGCAAATCCTGATGTAGAAGCTGCAGCAAGTTATCCAGAAGATCTAACTAAGGTAATTAATGAAGGTGGCTACGCGAAACCAACAGATTTTTCAATGTAGACGAAACCATCTGACATTGGAAGGAGACTCCATCTATGAATCTCATAGATAGAGAGGAGAAGTCAATTCCTGGCTTCAAAATTTCAAGGATGGGCTGAATCTCTTGTTAGGGACAAACACAGCTGGTGACTTGAAGTTGAAGTCAAAGCTCATTTACCACTGGAAAAATCCTAGGGCTCTTAAGAATCATGCTAAATCTACTCCTCCTGTGCTCTATAAATGGAAAAACAAAGCCTGGATGACAGCACATCTGTTTATGATATGGTTTACTGAATATTTTAAGCCCACTGTTGAGACCTACTGCTCAGAAAAATATATATATTTCTTTCAGAATATTACTGCTCATGCACCTGGTCATCCAAGACCTCTGATGGAGAAGTAAAGTGAGATTAATGTTGTTTTCATGCCTGCTAACACAACATCCATTCTGCAGTCCATGGATCAAGGAATCATATTGACTTTCAAGTAATATTATTTAAGAAATAACATGTCATAACGCTATAGCTGCCATAGATTGTGATTCCTCTGGTGAATCTGGGCAAAGTAAATTGAAAACCTTCTAGAAAGGATTCACCATTCTACATGCCATTAGGAACATTTGTGATTCATGAGAAGAGATCAAAATATCAACCTTAACAAAGGTTTGGAAGAAGTTGATTCCAAACTTCATGGATGACCTTGAGGGGTTCAAGACTTGAATGGAGGAAGTAACTACAGATAAGGTAGAAATAGCAAGAGAATTAGAATTAGAAGTGGAGCCTGAAAATGGTACTGAATTGCTGCAATCTCATAATAAAACTTTAATGAATGAAGAGTTGCTTCTTATAGATGAGCAAAGAAAGTGACTTCTTGAGATGGAATGTACCGCTGGTGAAGATGCCGTGAATATTATTGAAATAGCAACAAAGAATTTAGAATATTTCATAAACGCAGTTGATAAAGCAGCAGCAGTGTTTGAAAGAATTGACTCAAAATTTGAAAGAAGATCTGTGGATAAAATGCTACCAAATAGCATTGCAAGCCACAGAGAAATCATTCATGAAAAGTCAATCGGTGCAGCAAACTTCACTGTTGTTCTAAGAAATTCCCACAGCCACCCCACCTTCAACAACCACCTCCCTGATTAGTCAGCAGCCACCAAAATCGAGGCAAGACTCTCTACGAGCAAAAAGATTATGACTTGCTGAAGGCTCAGATGATGGTTAGCAATTTTTACCAATAAAGTATTATTTAATTAAGGTATGTACATTTTTTAGACATAATACTATTGCGCAATTAATAGACACAGTATAGTGTAAACATAACTTTTTTATGCACTGGGAAGACAAAAAATTTGTGTGACTCACTTTATTGCGGTATTCAATTTATTGCAGTTGTCTGGAACCAAACTCACAACATCTTTGAGGTATGCCTGTACGAGATTTGGCAAGTGATAACAGAAAACTGGAACAGGCATTGTATGACTAATAGTCAATGAGGAATGCAGATGCTCAAGTGTGAATTTGGAAGCAATAATATCACTGGTCTCCACCTGTTCTGTCCCTTGACCTCCAGGACAGCCATATTATAGCTCCAGGAACATATGTTCATGTTTCACCACCCTAGTTGCCTTTCTCCAGACTCCTGAGAAGTTCTTTTCCCAGCACTGCAAGGGGAATGGAGAGTTCTAAGGATCTGATGAAATTTTAAAAATGTATAAGATCTGGGAAACTATCCCCAGGTTGAGCAATGGGATAGATCACTTAAACTATTATAAATCTCTATTTTCAAACAATTTTAACACAAAAAGCCATCTTTGGGTGAATTAAGGAAACCAGTCATTCTGATTGCCGGTACTTTACATAGAAAGCTCTCTGCATTCATTTAATTGACTATCACCTTTCCTAGTTCTAGTCAGTAAATCCAGAAGCCAGTGGAACCTGGGGAATTCTTCAAACACTTATGCAAGTTGCTTTGGCCTCTCAGCCTCTTGATGATGAAAAGTAAACCATTTCTTCCTCCTTCCCATTCTTTCTTTTTTCCCTTTGTCTTCCTCTTATCCAATTTTTTATGAGTGTAAGACTTGGAGAACTAGAAAGATTATACCAAATTCAAAATGGAAGAGGCTATAAGAAATGGAATAAAATATGCTGGGTTACCTAAAAATCTCTCAAAGGAGTCACTGCTACATTAGATCAATCTCCCACATTGTTTCCACATAGCCAACTTCTCCATCACAGATCCTTGGGAAATCCAGTGACATTGACTGATAGAGAATCATGTAAATCTAAGATTAGCATTGATTGGAGTCTGCATTTTAGCATTTCTTATTTGGAGAGTATCGTAAATATACACACCCTGGCTTTTCCCATCCTCCTGTCAATCAACAGTCTTGGACAAATCTTATAGTCTTAGACATATACTGGCCTCCCTCATGAACAGAGCAAGGGAAGCAGGATTTACTACTATAATAATTTCCTTCTAAAATGAAGTAACTCTTCTATAATTTCCTCAGGCACATTTATTGTTATCTTCACCCCCCCATCAACAACGTTACTGTCATCAACATCTCCATGTGTCTGCATCCCTAACAAACGATGCAGAGAGATGAGAGAAGAAAGCTGGCTAAGAGTTGCCAGTCCTGAGTTCCAATGTCTGTCACTCTCAAGTTTTCTGATCATATGCAAGTCATATAAACACTCCAGTCTTATTTTTATCATCTCTAAGATGAAAGTGTTAGATAACTCTCCTGTGTCCCTTCTAGATTTAATTTTCTATAATTCTAATTTAAAATGTTATCAATGAACAAAACCTTCCCGGTTGGACAGAAACTATCATGGAAAAATTGATCCAGACACTAATTCTTAAAAATAAGAGGATATTGTTAGTCTTACCTTGAAGATTTAGAAACTGGAGTTCCGAATGGTTAAAATACTTGCCCAAGGTCAGTAAGTTTATGAGTGGTGGGGTCAGTAGTCAAATTCTGATATGGTAGAGCAGAGCCTATGGAGTCAGATCTGGATTTTAATTTTGGTTCTACCACCTGCTATGTGACCTCAGGCAAGTTGCTTGAGTTCTCTGAGCATTGATTTTCTCATTAATTGTATAAAAGGAAATAGTATATCACCTACATCTCAGGATTGTTTTGATTTAACACATGTGAAAAATACCTAGTTAGTGCTTGACACATAGTAGGGTTGCAGAAAGTGTTAGTGTCTTCTCTTGGTGACACCATGTTGCCTATGTGCATCAAAGGGAAGGTAAGCGTTTGGTCTAACACTGAGAAGGTGCTGGCAGCCATTGTTTGTTGTAGTGGCTGGTTGACTAGAATTTAATCTCTGTGTCCTACTGCCCTCTTCTGGATATCAAACATCAGATCTGCTTGGGAATTCAGTTTTCTGGTCCCATCTAATTGAGCAAACTCTGGACCTGGTTCAATAATGCCCACTCCAGAGATGCAATAGAATCCAGAATCAATTTCTGGATGCAACAAGTGTACATTGACAAGAGAGCCAAGAGCTAGAAATGATAAGGGATTACTGACTGCCATACCTGGTAAGTCTATGGTATGATGAAGTGGTTTAAGGTGCGGTTCCTTTCATGTGTGTGCCAAGTAGTCTAACTCTGTTTGACAGTTCCAAATCCATTACAAACACTAACCAACATTAAACATGTGTGGATAAACAGATATGAGTAAACAAAAATACACTTTGAGATGGACTTGGAAGGGAACCCTAACCTGTTTGAGGTTACTCACACCTCCAGCCTATCTGTTCAGCCATTGGTTTTGAACACTTATTTTTATCCAAGCTTTTAAACATTTAATTGTATTTATTCACAGAAATATAATTCATCTGTTTCTAAGTCATTTACACCTTTTGTAACAAAAAGCTGTTTTGTATTAAGCTGATGTCCAAAAAGCCAAAGACAACCTTCTAAGTATTCAGATATTTAGAAGTTTTTCTTAGGTGAACACGGTGAAATGTGTCAAATGAATTACAAAATATTTGCATTGAAAGTAGTTAGCATATCACAAGATAATGTACAGGGATTCAAAATATTGGAGAGTAAAAAAGAAAAAAAATTTTTAAGTAAAAAATATTGGAGAGTAAAAGTCAAATTACATTTGAAATGTACAAAGAGAAATTATAAACATTCTGAACTATAAAGTGAAGAATGATTTTCTGTGTCTAATCACACTCTTATTTATGTTCTACAAATCTCTATTTTCACACATTGAGTGTGTTAAAGTGGGATTTGTAAAGCAGTATTACTTATTAGAAAACAGTAAGAACTGTCCTTGTTTTGACATTCATAGATGAGAAGGAGGGATGGAGTAGCAGCCCATCTCAGGACTACAAGATACTAGACATCTGCTATGTTCCCTTCAAGAACACATGCACATTTTCAGACACACACACATGCACACACACACATGCACACAATTCACATGTCCATCTATTCATTCAGCAAATACTAGCAGCCTATAATTAAGACCCAATTCAAAAATCATGTGATCAAAAAATCCCCGGGCTTCCCTGGTGGCGCAGTGGTTGAGAGTCCGCCTGCCGATGCAGGGGACACGGGTTCGTGCCCCAGTCTGGGAGGATCCCACATGCCGCGGAGCGGCTGGGCCCATGAGCCATGGCCGCTGAGCCTGCGCATCTGGAGCCTGTGCTCTGCAACGGGAGAGGCCACAACAGTGAGAGGCCCGCGTACTGCAAAAAAAAAAAAAAAAAAAAACCAACATGCCTCAACAAAATGAATGACCCTTTTCTCTATTTCCCTGCCCACTTATTCATTCTTCTATTATTGCCTTTATTACATTATGATTATTATTTATATGTCTACCCCTCATCCAGACCAAGAACTCAACAGAAGTATGATCTCTATGTCATATTCAGATTTTTGTCCCCAGCACCTAACCTGATGCCTGGAACAAGTAGATGCTTCAATAAATGTGATTGTGAAATTGATAACTTGTTTGAAATTCTCTGGTTGTTTTGTCTGTGTGCTGGGTATTACATATCTGAGTCAGCCAACTTCTAAAACACTTCTCTGCCCACAGACAGCAGCCGCATCTCAGTGAATTCAGTAGAAGTGGTGGGTTTTCAGTCACAGACGGTATTCAGTCATAGACTGGGCAACACCTCAGTGAGAACTGAAATATGAAATGGATGTATGGGCCAGATAACATTTCAGGTCCTTCCAGACATGGCCTCCTCTGATTCTAAGGGAATGTGTCCTTTCTCATCTACCTGTTCACCCTCTTTCTACTTTCTGAGAACCCAAGAACCTTCAACGATACTGAATTCCTGAATACCCAAGATGTTTCGCACATACTAGAGAAGCCAAAATGTACTAGGAAGGTGGACTCTGGCCCTGTAAGTCACTAGGGAGCTTGGTTAGAGTTCCTCCTCTCTCTCGTCGTCTCCTAAATTCTAA
Organism: Tursiops truncatus; assembly: GCF_011762595.2. Lineage (NCBI taxonomy): Eukaryota > Metazoa > Chordata > Mammalia > Artiodactyla > Delphinidae > Tursiops > Tursiops truncatus. The sequence goes on from NC_047050.1 coordinate 37,059,961, forward strand.
GGTTGTTCATCATTTTTTACTAATTTGCACACTTTCCAGCTGGGGCTCATTCTCTCTCACGTATGTTGGGATTCCCCAGTCACATGGACCCTCCCACCAGCTGTAATCACAGCTGAAACAAGCGCCACTATGCACGAGGAACTCTGCTCGACACGTTACATTCATGAGGTCATTTTGCTCCTAACAGTCAAGTACAGTGTGATACCCATGTTAAAGGATTAAGAAACAAAAACTGAGAACTTCGCCTGATTTCTACCACTAAAGAGTAGTGGAGCTGCAATTCAAGTCCATAGCCTTCCTATTCTGGGATGCATTAACCCTAACCCCTAAGCCAGTGCTTTTCAGACTTTACTGTGCACACAAATGGTCTGGGGCTCATAATTACAAGCAGGTCCTGATTTAGTCAATCTGGGGAGGGGCCTGAGATTCCGCATTTCTCACAAGCTCCCAGAAGATGGATGTGCTCACCCTCTGATGACTCTTTCAGTAGCAAGACACTGTGCCATTCACACTTCCTAATTTCTGCCATGCTTTTAGGCTTTGAACAGCTAGTTCTTCTTGGTGTCTCCCCAGATTTGGAGCCAACCAAGAAGATAAGATGAGAGCACAGTGGGTGGGTTAATCATTCCTGGCACATGCACTCAGTCCATGAGTTATTTACCCACCCGACTAACTAGCACCATGACTGACCAGACAGAAGTCAGGTGCCTTGATGTGCCCTGCAAGCATCCTCAGTCCACTGAAGAAGAAAAAAGACAGTCTTGTATCTCATGCCCCTCTGACCTAAGCCCATCAGAATTTAAATTTAACTGTCAAAAGCAATATATATATATATATATATATATATATATATATATATAAATACATAAACAATGCATGAAGCTATTTCACAATATGTTATTTTAACTATCTACTCTTAAAACAATTGGTAGTAAAAGGTAAGGGTTTTTTTAAGCTAAGCAAAAATACCAACATTGAAAGAAGATCAGGACAAGCAAATTTAATGACTTAATATGACACAATATAAAATCACTCCACTTGAACAACTTTTAATTCATTATAATGCATATATGCCAATTATGCCTGATTTATTAAGAGAAGTTCAGCAGCACTGGATCCTGATAACACCGGTTGCCATGGCATCCAGCATTTACAAGGACATCTTAAGGATCACAATGATGGTGTTAAGGTGATAAGTGTGACCTTCCATGGATTTAATGATAGATAATAATACTGTCCCATCAAAGAAAACACCTCACCTCAAGGTAGAGCATATATGCAGCTTCTGATTTTATTAGAGGTAGTTTAAAAGCACCCAGAAGGAAACTGCATCACTTAGAAGCAAGTTTGTGTGTTTGTGTATATATACACACACATATACTTGCATATTCATATATCACATGCACATACATTTAATTGACTATTACGTTAGTCACCATATTCAATTAAAGGACGAACCTTGGGGGAGGGAAGACTAAGTGAAGCACAGGGATTTTTCAGGCAGTGCAAGTATTCTGTATGATACTGTAATGGTGGATACATGACATTATACATTTGCCAAAACCCATGGAACTATACAAAACAAAGCAAGAAACAATGTAAATTATGGACTTTAGTCAATAATGGGTTGATATCAGTTCACTAATTCTAACATATGTACTTCACAAATAGAAGATAATAATGGGAGGATTCTGTGGGGGTGGGTGTGAATCTCTATACTATACATACTCAAGTTTTTCTGAAAAATTTAAAACTGCTCTAAAACATAGTCTCCTTCATAGTAATAATTCCTCCTAGAGGAACCACTAAAGAAAAAGCTCATAAATTAAGATGGTACAGTCAAGAAATAAGTGGTACTGCCAGGTGAGAAATTAAAAATATCTGTCTCACAAATTGGCCCTTTTCATTTCTCACTTTCCGTCCCCTTTCTGCATTCCCAACATACACATGCACACACACAGTGTCCTCATGCTGCCCTGTGCTTGACCAGAGCCTTCCACCATCCTCCTGACAGGAGTCCATCCATATTCCAGACCTTGACTTGCCCATAAAAACATACCCACACTATGCTCCATGGTGAGGACAGAGCTTCTGTCCTCACAGAAATGATGCCAAAGGGGAGAAGGAAGTATTCCAACCACATCATACAAGTGTCGTGTAGACACTTGCATTCACTCTCGCCAGATAACGCCATGGTCCCACAGCTTGGCTTAATCAAAGTTGCATGTCTTCAGCAGGCACCCAAGAAACAATTTTAATGGCAAGAAAAGCATCTTTCAGATTCCCAGGTCTGGAAAGGGGATATTTTGAAACATATGAGCCAGTCGATGGCTTCAAACCCACCACAACCATCTCAAGAGCTGCTCTCTTTGCCTGTCAGTAGAAAAGGAAGGAAAGTCTACCTTCTGCCACAAGCCAAGTACATGTCAATGAAGCTCATCACATGAAGGGAAGAAAGTTCCTCTACATATGTGGTTATTTCATTATGACTGTCCTGCTTTCATCACTGTCACTCCTCTTCTGGTTTTGAAAAACATTCTCACATGTTCCTAAAGGCAATTCTGTTTTGATCTCTGCCCAGGGATAGTTACTGCGGCTGCTGGGATTGTGGAGACAGAAGCAGAAGAAAGTTTGGTGTCAAAGACAGAAGAAGGAAAAGTAAAGGAGAAAAGTGTAGCTATTCATGAGTTAATAAATTGCTCCACATACTTCTTGTAAGGTCCTCCTACCCTTTAAAAAAGATCCTTCTCCTGGGTATTTTCCTTCTATCTGTATTTCCTCTCCCCTTGAGTACCCGACAACTGTCTCTGAACTTTATAGGAAGCATGGACCCCAGTGTTGCCCAGCGTTATTCTATTCCACTTCAGCAAGGAGGCCTGGGAACCAAAATCCCTGAAAGAATGATCTTCTGTCTACGATTATTGTTATAAGTGTTCCTCTGGAACTCACTACTGGCCGTATGGTCTTTAGTTTTATTTGAGAACATTCTTGGCTTGTTTTCTATTAAAGGCAAAGCAGGAAGAGAGCATAGTAAATGAAAAGATATTTCCAGCCGGGTTCTAAGTGAGATTTACTTTTCAGTAAATAAAGTACCCCCGGGAATAAACTGCTCATCCTTTGAGATGTATTACTATAGTTCCTGTCATATCTGTCAATTCAGGAAAAGAGACAATTTGCTAAGTATCCTGTTTCCCTGGAAATTAATTCTTCTGTGAACTGCTTCAACCGCTTTATCCTTTTACCTCCTAGATCAAATATAGACTCTTGGCTTCCTCTTCAGAGCCACCCAACACTTCAGCTCCCTCTCAGAGGCTCTCTTGCCCTCTTGACAAGCTGCGCTGTGGCCAGCCCATCAGCCGCTTTCTGGCTTTCCTGCCTGTGCACGTGACAGCCTCAGACTCATTGAAAATGCCAACTGCCTCATCCATTAACTGACTCCATCCCAGAAGAAGACCCAAACTGATTAAACCAAAATGTTTATTCTTTCCCAGAACACCCCACTAGCTCCTTCTTTTTGGCCTTAATAGCAAGCAGATTGTTATCCTTCTTCTGTTCTTTAAAATAGTCTTCCATATTCAAAAGGGATTAACAATGAGAACTACTTGAACTATCAGGTCCTACCTGTCCCAGTTCTGCCCACCAGCAAGTACTAAAGTCAGCAGATTTAGTCTTTCCTGGCACCCAGTGTTGGGGTTTGGGATTGGTAAGCAATCATCTTTCCCTTTCTGCGTTCTTAACCATTTGAGAGCAGACATGAGCAGCTAGAGAGGAATCAGAATCCCTGATTTATTGTTTTGAAAGCTGGATTGGAGAATGTGGCAAGGCTTCTGTCCTCCCTCCTGAAAATTGGGTCCTAACTGTCCCTGACTCAAGCAGCCTGTGGCCAGGGGAGAAGCGGAAGCCAAGCAAGCAGAGATCTGGTCAGGCCTGGGAGGAATGTGTACTTCTTGGTCTGTTTACCACTGGAGAGTGGAGACACAGTCTTCCATGAGGATGGGGCTCCAGCAGGTCGAGAAGATCAAAAGAAGAGAAACAGGTGCTAAATATTTCATCCATTAGCTGATCCTGTCCTAGAAGTTATACTGTAGAAACAAAAAGTCTCAAAGTCTCAGGGGCTTACAGACATCAAGGATTATTTCTTGCTCATGTATGTTATGCGGCCATGTGCACCTCAGCTCCACACCATCTTAATTCTAGGACCAAATTAATTCATCTGGGGCATTGCCAGCCAGTTGGCAGAGGGGAAATACATATAGCAAATCTCATCCTGGTGTTTAAAGCTGCTGCTCAGAAGTGATCCACTACACTTCCATGTATTAACAGTAAAGAATCTGGCTTTGCCCAAAGAGCCATCTCAACTTTGCTCCCAGTTTCTGGGAGATAATCTATGTCCTGCCTCATAGGAATGTCTTCATTTAGGCCAAGGGCTGGTTATATGAACCTTAAGAGAGCCAGCAACACCTGATGGTCTTAAGGTGGGGGGTGGCCCTGCCAGAAAAACCAACCATGGGACTTAGGAGAGGTGCTTTCAGTCAACCACCTCGGCAATTAATAAATAAATCATGCCGATGTAATGGAACCCCAATAAAAACTCTGAAGTCAAAGCTCAGGTGAAACTTCCCTGATTGGCAATACACTATGCATATGGTTTCACCTTGATGCTGGGAGGGTGACACATCCTGAGCACAGTGGAACCCTTCCAGACTCTGCTCTATGTGTGGCTTCCTTTGGCTGACTTTTCATCTATATATGTTTCCTATAATAAATGTAACCATGAAAACAATAGCTTTCCTGGAGTTCTGTGAGTCTTTATAGCAAATATGAAAACTGAGAGTAGTGTGGGGAACCTCTGAACTTGCACTAGGTGTCAGAAGTGAGGGTGGTCTTATGTGGACTCTCCCTCTAACCTTGTAGTTGGTATCAGAATTTTTAAGCAGAATTGGCAGCCTGGAGGACTGTGCCCTCAAACTTTCAGTTTGGCTAACTCTGAGTAACTTCCATTCACATTTCTTCAGATAGAGCAAATCCTAGACCACGTTGTCTGAATTCATTGAGGCAGGGATGTATGGTCCTCCCACAAGAAGGAAGGATCTACCACAGTATTTCAGGTAAAGAATTATAAAGACTTGACCTGAAGTGGCACCAGAGTGATGACAAGAAAAGACTAGATATGATAAAACAAAACCAAAATCAAGAAGATTTGGTGGTTCATTGCATGTAAGAGTAATGAAGTTAAAAGAAGTGAGAATCATTTCCACCGTTGTAGATCCTTGGTGATATCATTCACTGAGAAGAACTGGATTAGAGATAAAAGGATTAATATTTAACATGTTAAATTTGAGGATCATTCAGGAAGAGGTGTTTGGTTAGATTGCATTGATCTAGAACTCAATAGAGGAGTGATAGCTAGAGATAAGGGTTTAGAATACATCTCTGAATAGGGAGTAGTTGAGTGAATGAGATCACTAAGGGTATCTAGAATATAAAATGGGGAGGGCTGAGGATGGAATCCCAGGGCAATGCTTTCCAGCCTTTTTTCATGTCAGGACACATAGACATTTGTGCAGCTCACTGGGTTAAAAAGACAAGGCAGATCAAGTCTGCAGGCACCCAGCCTGTAGGCTCTAGCCACTGCAAGGACTGAGGGGGTCACTACCCATGATGATAGGGAAGCTCAGCCCTACAGAATAAATACATTTAGGTAACTGGAAAAGGACAAAGGAAACTGAGGAAGGAAGGAAATTGGAACAATTGCCATTATGGAGGCCGGGAGAGGGAAGATTTGTTAAAAGGAACTTCAGAGAGGTTGCACAAAATGAAAACTGAGAAGTATGAGCCAGTTTTGGCAAAGAGTAAGTCAACGATGAACTGAGAGAAAGAGGTTTTGTGGAGAGGTGGTGTAGAATCAAAACTAGAGGGGGGGCTTCCCTGGTGGCGCAGTGGTTGGGAGTCCACCTGCCGATGCAGGGGACACGGGTTCGTGCCCCGGTCCGGGAAGATCCCACATGCCGCGGAGCGGCTGGGCCCGTGAGCCATGGCCGCTGAGCCTGCGCATCCGGAGCCTGTGCTCTGCAACGGGAGAGGCCACAACAGTGAGAGGCCCGTGTACCACACACACAAAAAAAAAAAAAACTAGAGGGAGATGAAGGATAAAAGTGATAGAAAAAGATAAAACATGAGTAGAGGTAACTCTAAGGCTGGGCTATGGATGAGACGAAAGACATTGATGATAGCTAGAGTTTGTAATCAAGTGTAGGGGGAGTTTTTTTAAGATGGGCAAGACTCGAGCATTTCTAAAAGATGAAGATGAAGTACCAGCGGAAGAGGAGAAGTTCACGGTGAGGAAAGAGAGAGGGCAGTGATTTGTAAACAAGGATATTCAGAGGATGGGACCCAGAGCCCATATTAAGAGGAGGAAGGACAAAGAATAAAGGAAGGAGGATTCATTAGAGCAGATATTGTTGAGCCATTGGTGCTGGGTGGCAGGCATGTTCAACTCTTTTCTGTCTGAAGTAGAAATTTCTGCCACCTGTACAGTACGAAAGGCATGAGGAAGAAGTTCAGAAAATACTATAAGCAAAGGTGCACGTGGTGCTTCAGGGTGGTGTTCCATTAAACTTGGAGTGTAGAAAACCTTGTACCTTCTGTGTGTCTATATCCAAGTGAAGTAAAAAGGACTTACTCTCAGAAAATTAATTAGCCTCCAAAAAAAAAAATCTGTCCTTTTTCACTCCATCACAAGACAATCCTCTGATTCATCACCTCCATTTTCTTCCTACCTCAATCCATTCCAAATAAATTGCCCCTCTTTTAGTTACTTTAATATAATAAGCATGCTCCTGACTCAGGGCCTTTACACAAGCTATTCTTTCTGTGTAGAAGCTTCTTTGTCCAGCTATCGGTATGACATCCTCTCTCAATTGTTTATATCTCTACTAAAACCTCAGATTATTTTAGAAGATTTCCTGTTCAATTATTTAAATAATACCCTTCCCTCTCTTTATTCCTACCCTGTTTTATATTTATTTGTAAGTTTTATCCTCACTGACATGTTTTTCATTTAACTGTTTGCTTAATGTCTGTTCCTTCCTCCAACTCTGACCTTCGAGACAGGGGCTTGGTCTGTTTTGTAACCTGCTGTACACCAGTGGCTAGAAGGGTGCCTGGAAAATTCATGGCAATAAACATTTGCTGATAGAATTCCATCTCCTTTCTACTTAGTGTCTTCTTTAGTGAAGTTGCTTCCCCCTTTCCGGTGTCCATGTCTTTTCACTTCCCTGTCTTTCCATCAGATAAGGAAAGGATCTGCTGTTAGATAATTGTACCATAATTGCTTGATTACTCTTCAGTGTGATGATTTTTGGTCAATGTATTTCCTTAGATATCAGTTTACAATCCAAAATTTTATTTCTATTTGTGTAATAAAATGCTTTTTCCATGTTAAAATAAATTTCAGCATCATAAGCAAATATTCAGAAATATTTTTAAACACAGGCCTTTTAGGTTGGCTAAGGGATGGGGGAGACAATGGGGAAAGTCTCTCTCTTAACTAATCCTGCCTTATTATGTGCCATTTCAGATCCCTTTGGTTTACAGTCCCCTGTTCCAGCCAGCACTGCACCAACCAGCCCCACACGGGCTCCAAACAACTTCATGCAGGTCCAACCTGACAGAGCCTTGCCTCATGCCACACTGTTGGTTTCTCATCTCATGTTCAAGGCTTCCCTCTAGATGTTGGCAGGCCCTACTTGGCATCCAGGAATGTACCATCAGGCATTGAAAACAGTTTATAGCCTGGGGGATAGAACTTTGGACAAAGAGAGATTGGAGTCAGTAGATAAATCCTTCCCCACCTTCTGTCTCTGCTGTGGAATTTTGCCTCAGGATGAATCACACCTGGAGTGTCACCCATATCTGATTTGGATGATATGTATATGAGATTGGGGACTTTAGACAGTTGATGCTGGAATGAATTAAGACTTTGGGGCTGTTGAGATAAAAGTGTTTTGCACGCAAGAAGGGCATGATGGGGGTGGCACAGAGAATGCTATGGACTGAATTGTGTCCCCCTAAAACTCATGTTGACACTCTAACACTCAATGTGACTGTATTTGGAGATAGGGCCTGTAAGGAAGTAACTAAGGTTAAATCAGGTCAGAAGGGTGGAGTCCTAATCCCATCAGACTAGTGTCATTATAAGAAGAGGAAGAGGCACCAGAGTTTTCCCTCTGCCATGTGAGGGCACAGAAGGACAGCAGCCAAAGAACTCTCACTAGAATCCAATCCATGTTGACACCCTGATCTTGGACTTCCAGCATCCAGAACTATGAGAAAATAAATTTCTGTTGTCTATGCCACCCAGTCTATGGTATTTTGTTACAGCAGCCAAGCCGACTAATACAGCCCTCAAGCAAATTGTCCTAAAATGTACCTTATACAACTTCTTGTAAGACAGCCAGGAGATCAAGCAGTCAGTCTCATCTAGGCAACTAGTTTGATAATATACCTCATTGTATCTCTCACTCCTTCCCCACCTCCCTTCCCTTGATCCTCATTTCTATTCTCTGTAATAACACCTCCTATTAGCATCAGGCTAATAGGAAATGAGGGGAAAGAGTTCTAGGCACAAAGACCTCAAGTGCAAAGGTCCTGAGGCAAGACATTGCTTCACGTTCACAGAAGCACCGAGATACCAGTATGGCTGGAGGGAGTCAGCAGGATAGAAAGTATCAGGAAATGAGATCAGTGAGTTATCAGAGAACAAGATCATGTAGGCTCTGTTGGAGAACCTTGCAGTCAATGTAAGGATTTTGGATTTTGCTCTGAGATGGCACCTTTGGAAGATTTTGAACAGTTGAGTGACAGGACCTGACTTGGGATTTCCCAAAAATATTTAAAAGGATCACTTTGAGATCTGTGATAAGAAGGGGAGACAGGGTAAAAGCCGGGACACCAGTTAGGGTGGGGACTGGTGCTGTGATCTAGACAAGAGATGCTGGCTTGAGCCAAAATAATAGAGTAGAAATGTTTTTATTTTTAAAATAGTGTTCAGATTCTGAATTTATTTTCAAGAAGGAACCATCAGGATTTCAGGAAGTTCACATCTTCCTTGCTCACCATGGAATTCCCAATGCCTAGAATAGGTAAGTGATCCATCCAAACCAGGCACTTCTCTGAGCAATCTAGAATCTTGTACAGGCTCAATATCAGCCTTACCAGGCCATGTCTTTCTGAAAATCCGGGCAACTTTTGTTCATATCTGGCATTCTGCCATCTCCCTCACATTTTCTTTAATTTCTCTTGGACTACTGGCAGCAAATCTGAGAAAATATCTAAACATCTATAAGTTTACATGTTTACAAGAAAACATTTGTCTACATAATTCCTCTGCATTAACAATAATTGATTTCCTTTTAAACATAGGTAATTTCATTCTATTGTCTTTATTTATCTTGAACTTCTGTTTACTCAATAGTATCTTTTATTTTTCCTACTAGCACCAAGAATGGAAGCCACCTGCAACACTGCCTATAATTAATATGACTTTACTATTCACCTGTCTGCATTAATATGGCTTTAATATTCCACGAAAATTCTGCCAGGAAGTTTTCCAAGAAAATGAAGTTGCATTGTTTTTTGTTTCAGGAACATTCTGAAAATCCATTTCTCCAAACAATGAACAACTCTACTACCCTCATCAGAGTTAATAGTTCCTTCTGCAGAAATAGGCCTCCCAACCAGACTCACAACGTGATAGTTTACCCTTCAAAATCCACCTGGCCATCATTTCTAAACAATTACATCATGAATTTTGCCCCATCCCAATCAGGCCCCCCTATTGAAAGAACTGTTCTTAACTCAGACGCCTAAAAACCTCATAAATACCCATTTTTACCCTCTTTCCGGTAAAACAGTTGTCTTCCTTACTGCTTCATTTTATCAAATGTGTCTTTTAGTGTCTTTTCAGTAAATGTTAACAGTTGATGGATTTTTATTCCTTTTTAGAGAATATGGAAGCCAAATAGGACCATGTAATTTCTATTTCCCTCTATCATTTTAACATTAAATCCTCCAGTAATGAGACTATTTGTTCTCCCTTTTTTGCTTTTTGGGGGGACTTTTTTTCAATCTTAGTGCATTTAGAGCTTTTTAATCTTCCACACATTGTTTCTTCTTTCACTTCTAAGCCTTCATCTCCTCACCTTCCAATGAGAGAAAATACTGCCTGCATCACAAGAAAATGAGGAGATTAAGCAAGACACTAATTGAGAATATATTTTGCTATGCAAATATCAGGGACAAAGTCCACCTTCATTTTCCCATAGCTCTTTGCATTTATCTCTATTTTAGTACCTACATGTGGCTCTCTCTCTTTCACTATAAACCTTGAAAAAGTAAGAGTTGTTATCCTTTTATCTGCCTTAAAACTTTGCGCAGTCACAGTATTTGATCTAAAGTTGGTTCTTTGCAACACAGGGCAGAGAGGAAGGAGGTCAGACTGGGCAAAGGAGAGGGCTGCAGACAAAGGAACAGGCAGAAGAGTGTTTAACAAGTTTTGACTAAACTTGGAGACCTGAAGGCAAGTGGGCAGGTGCTGAACCAAGGTTAGGATCAAAAGTTCAAGTGCATACATGGAGGCAAGTGGCACCAATTACCTTTTGGTGAGGAACATCCTTGTCATAGAGAGGCCAAGCCCAAGCCCCCACAAAGGGCAGATGTGTTCCTGAATTGCCCTACTACGGTCAGAGTCCATATTTCATTTTTATAGTTTCTTTTTCCTCCCAAGTAAGCTTTCCTTCTATGGTCTCTGGCTATAAAAACCATTAAGTTAACTCAAAAATTCTCTTTCCAACCTTACTACAGCGTCCTGCTCTATCCAAAATTTTCTTCCTCTACCATTAGGAATGCCAAGATAACCAAGTCACTTTCTCAGAATATCCCACAATAGGTGATTGGAAAAGAAATCAGACTTACCCAGGACCACTGGAGAGCAAAAGGACAGTGTCTAACAAGTATTTAATGGACAGTTTTCTACATAATATCTGAGCCTCTTCATTCTGCGAGAGGACATCCATTTACTCTGGCTCATGTTCAAACTGCTCTGGACAGGAAAGTGTTCTGCGCTTTCCCTAAGGGGCATTACAGTACCTTCAGATCAGAAGAGCAAGCTCCTGTAACCCCAAGATGCACACATTTTCAGAGGAATGCCATCTTTCCGTGAGCTGAGGCCCTCTCACTTTTATTTTTGAGCATTGTAAATAGTAAGAAGACTATGCTACCAAAAAAGGAGAGGAGGGAATTTTTTTTCACGCCCAAACACAAGAAATGTACTACAGAATTTGCCTTAAGTTCTTTTTAGTTGGGATTGCTTTATTTAAATATATTATTTTCATATCAGGAACTAGCAGCAAAACTAATTATTTACTGATATGTGCATATACGCAAACAAAAACACACACGTGTAAAACACCTTTCTAATGGATTTCTCAACAGTATTTCTAGTCAAGTGTCACAAAATCAGATGCCTCTAGGGATAAGGTAAAATGTTCAGTAATAGGGAATAGTAAAGACCATGGCAAACTTGACAGTACATGCCCTGCCTAAAAATATTCAAATTTATTTTTTACCAGTACTATTTTTGCTAATTAAAGCTATCCCTGGCCATATTCAACTATGGGGGTCCAAGTTTGCGATCTCTGCAAACAACTAACTTCTGTCAAGACTCCACATTCTATTTCTCTATCTCTGTTGCTCTAAATGGACCATAAAACTCTTCACTTTTGGTCTTACATGCAGCAAACATTCTTGGAGACACCTCATCACAGTATGAATTCTAATCTCTGGAATGTTCTCCAGTTGTGCTTCTAATATCAATAGCATTCTATTAGCTGGCCTCCAAAATATTATCTGGAGACATACTCAAGTTAATCAAGTGGCTAATAACAATAATAAAAATAGGTACCTTTTATTATGTGCATATTACATGTTAAACATGAAATTGTTGCTCCCCCCACATTTAATAAATAATACATAGTCAACAAAGGCAACATCTGATGTTTAAGCCACAATTCAACTGACTCATATTGTGAAAATACATACTGTATTGCATGGGCAACAATCACTATATCTATACAGTAGCCAGTTTAGACTTAGCTGTTGAGTGTTTGTGAGAGAGAGAGACAGAGAGAGAGAGTATGCTACAATCTCCAGGTAATTTTATCTTCCAATGTGTGAATATGTGTTTGAACAAACAGCTGGCTGGCATGTAGCTTTACCCACTACACGTTCAGCTCTCACTATCATCTAGGATCTCTCAAGCGGCTTTGCAAAGACATTAAAATCATATTATTTTTATGTTAACATAGTATTTAAATTTTATTTCTCAATTTAATGAAATAACTAATGAAAGTTATTTTTCCCTTAAGGAATGATTCTAGTTGTGTGATAACATGTAGCTCTGACAAGTCAGAAGTGAGGCAGAAGACTCTAAAGTGTTAGCACTGCCACGGAAAGTTAGTCCAAGCTGCAATGTTCTTATCAGTAAGGATTAATTATTTGAAATAAACATGCTGAGTAACAAGCAGATACAAGGTTGTGATGTCAGGAAGTTTTTACTAAGGGCCTAGAATTCCTTTTAAAATTCTAGGAAGAATGTGTGAATATGAGTATAAAAATTCACCTTTTAGAGCAAGGGTGGAAAAACTTTTGCTGTGGAGGACAGACAGTAAATATTTTAGGCATTTCAGGCCATACAGTCTCCATCTCGATTACTCGTCTCTGCCCTTGTAATAGGAAAGAAGCTACAGGACAACAGCCAGAGACAACGTGTAAATGCATGGGCATGGCTGTGTTCCAAAACAAATTCAAGGATGCTGAAATTTGAATTTCATAAATTTTCATGTGTCACAAAACATTATTTTTCTTTTGATATTTTACAATCATTTAAATATATAATAACATTCTTAGCTCATGGACTATCCACAAACATGCAGGAGGACAGATCTGGCCCACAGGCTGTAGTTTCCCGTGTTAACAATCCTAAAACCTAAACTTCGAAAGGGTGATTGAATGAGATCTTCTATGGATTAAGAAATTCAAGGAAGAGACAATTAAGTTAGTATGGTTTCCCCTCCCAGCATCATTTCATATTAACTTCCTCTCCTTTCTATTCAAGGCACTTCCGATTAACCATTGGACCTGGCAGAAGCCCTCTCCACCCTGATCTTATTCATATCTTCCTTCTCATATAAGAAGGCTAAAATGTGACCTAGGGTTTATCCAGTTTAATTGTAAAGTTAGACAAGTATTTTTGAGGAATAATTAGCACTATGGGAAAAAATGCTCACAGTATGTTAAGTAAAATGATCAGAAAACCACACTATATACACAATATGATCTCAATCCTTAAAGGAGAGTTACTTTTTGTTGATTAATTTTGAAGGTGGTTTGAATTTTGTGTAGATTGTTCTCAGACTTTTCAAAGGCTTAATTAATTATTTAAGAATAAAACATATGACATTCTTTGTTTCCCTTCTAAATATCATCCAAACCCTTGGAGCTGATCTCCCTCCTGTGTGAGGCTTCCACTAGCTCTGATTTGAATCTCCTGACCTTAAATCCCAATCCTTAAGTTTCATCTTCTGTCTGAAAATAGAAACTCTAACAAGAGCCACTGTAAATAACAGTTGTGGTTCTAAAGGCTGCTAGACTGTTCTAGGGAAGGGAGGCCTTATTAAAGAGAGACTTTTAAAATCACTTTGTCCCTGTCTGTGAATGGCTTTATTATTTAGCTGTTACCTGATAATTAACACAGATCGACCAATTAGGCTAACATTAGTGTCACCTGATGCTTGCTCCGAATCCTGGCTTTTCTGTTTACTGCAAATCAAGCCTACTGATTAAATAAATTTGAATGCCAATAGATAAAGCAGAGCAAGAATTGATTCAAAAAAATACTATATTCAGTGGATTTGTTAATGCTTCCTTCCCAAATTGACATCGACTCAAAAGGAAGGGGAGGGCATCAAATTTAGCTACCTCTATGATAAAAAGTTAGAGTAGGTTAGAATTTGCAGAACTGAAGTAGAACTAAGCAACACACTCTACTACTTAAAGGGCCTAGTCCTACAGTCACTTCTTAGGCAATGTAAATATAATATAAACTGGACAGAGTTCAGATGCATTAGCTAGTTGCTTTTGCTATGCATTCATCTCACATGCCCTGTGTTCTTGGGATCAGGTGTCAGATAGCAGGGAGGGTCAGAGCGTAAACTGTGACAGTAGCATGAGCTAGTTTTAAACATGTGACTAAAGTTCACTTGATGTGTCTTAGATTAAGGGTTTAGAGTTCTATGCTGATTTGTGTAGTCTGAGTTGAGTGCACAAAATGAAATTTTAACCCAAAACTCTACCATGCTCTCTCTTCCATTTATTCTTTCTAGTATTAGAAACACCACACTTTTTACTTTGCTATAACCTACTAGCTCATTATTCGGTCTCGCAATTTTGGCCTTTTCTCTCCTCTCACCCAACCTATGAATTACCAGCACAGCTCTGATCAAAACCCTTCATGGGTTCCCCTCTGCCAACTGAATATATTTTTATAATAAATTCAAGACTTTTTACAGCTGGCCCCAGCTTTTCCATATTGTTTTCTAGTATTCGTGTATGCATAGCCCAATCTTCAGTCTTTCCTAGAATATGCCTTGAGCTTTCTTTCCATTCTCTTCCCTGTTGTGTTAGCCTATAATAACAATAAGTGATAATAATGGTAATAGACATCATCTATTGAGTCTTTACTAGATCCACATAATTTTCTAACCACTTTACATGCATTATCTCCTTTGATCCTCATAATGAGAAAGTCAAGTACCTTGCCCACAATCACCTACACAATTTTAAGGCATCTGAATCATATGCCCGTTTCCTTAACCACTTCATTATACTACCTCCTTCGCCTCTCTCTCTTCCAAATGTCCTTACCACCCACCTCCACAAAACCACACACACACACACACACACACACACACACACACACGCACATGCTCATGGAAATTCTACCCATTTTTCAAGACCCACTCCAAATGCTAGCTACCTCCTGCATAAAGTCTCCCCTGATCCCACCCCTCCTGCCTTAAGTGTTCTGCCTCTTCTAAAGCTCCAGAATATGTCTTCTGCCTAAGAATCCCTCAGGTTTCAACAGCTGGAGATATCAAAGTAAGATCATTTATTCTACAATAGCAAAATTATAATGACTCCAAACCCTGTCCCATGAATCACAGGAATTCTATTTTTCTACCAGTTTCCCTCCATATATAACTTCTGGGAACT
Organism: Tursiops truncatus; assembly: GCF_011762595.2. Taxonomy (NCBI): domain Eukaryota; kingdom Metazoa; phylum Chordata; class Mammalia; order Artiodactyla; family Delphinidae; genus Tursiops; species Tursiops truncatus. Next base: position 37,075,291 of record NC_047050.1, read on the forward strand.
TCGTAGAATACTTACATGTTCCAAATCTATCTTGTGACCTCCCCCCATCACCCGTGTCCTGAATTACTATTATATCAGAACTCTCCTGGGGTCTCTTTTAGGTGTTTCCTCTTCCCGTAGTGATTTGTTTCAAGATTGGACACCCATCCGCTCTGTTGACTATCAACTCCCCACAAATAGACCACCAGGAAAACCTGCTGATTGAGCAAAGCTAAGTTTATCAGATTTACCACAGTGATGGAGAGCAACACTATGACGATATCTTAGTAATGTCTCCAAGAGAGAGGCCAGAGAGGACGTTCATAGGATTCAGGGATGTGCTTTAAGGGGGAGCCTTTTAAGGTGGAGTTTTTTTTTTTATATAGATAATACATTTTTATTATTATTATTTTTTAACATCTTTATTGGGGTATAATTGCTTTACAATGGTGTGTTAGTTTCTGCTTTATAACAAAGTGAATCAGTTATACATGTACATATGTTCCCATATCTCTTCCCTCTTGCGTCTCCCTCCCTCCCACTCTCCCTATCCCACCCCTCCAGGCGGTCACAAAGCACCTAGCCGATATCCCTGTGCCATGCGTCTGCTTCCCACTAGCTATCTACCTTACGTTTGTTAGTGTATATATGTCCATGACTCTCTCTCGCCCTGCCACAGCTCACCCTTCCCCCTCCCCATATCCTCAAGCCCGTTCTCCAGTAGGTCTGTGTCTTTATTCCTGTCTTATCCCTAGGTTCTTCATGACATTATTTTTTTCTTAAATTCCATATATATGTGTTAGCATACAGTATTTGTCTTTCTCTTTCTGACTTACTTCACTCTGTATGACAGACTCTAGGTCTATCCACCTCATTACAAATAGCTCAATTTCGTTTCTTTTTATGGTTGAGTAATATTCCATTGTATATATGTGCCACATCTTCTTTATCCATTCATCCAATGATGGGCACTTAGGTTGTTTCCATCTCTGGGCTATTGTAAATAGATGTGCAATGAACATTTTGGTACATGACTATTTTTGAATTTTGGTTTTCTCAGGGTGTATGCCCAGTAGCGGGATTCTTGGGTCATATGGTAGTTCTATTTGTAGTTTTTTAAGGAACCTCCATACTGTTCTCCATAGTGACTGAACCAATTCACATTCCCACCAGCAGTGCAAGAGTGTTCCCTTTTCTCCACACCCTCTCCAGCATTTATTGTTTCTAGATTTTTTGATGATGGCCATTCTGACTGGTGTGACATGATATCTCATTGTAGTTTTGATTTGCATTTCTCTAATGATTAATGATGTTGAGCATTCTTTCATGTGTTTGTTGGCAATCTGTATATCTTCTTTGGAGAAATGTCTATTTAGGTCTTCTGCCCATTTTTGGATTGGGTTGTTTGTTTTTTTGTTATTGAGCTGCATGAGCTGCTTGTAAATTTTGGAGATTAATCCTTTGTCAGTTGCTTCATTTGCAAATATTTTCTCCCATTCTGAGGGTAGTCTTTTCATCTTGTGTGTGGTTTCCTTTGCTGTGCAAAAGCTTTGAAGTTTCATTAGGTCCCATTTGTTTATTTTTGTTTTTATTTCCATTTCTCTAGGAGGTGGGTCAGAAAGGATCTTGCTGTGATTTATGTCATAGAGTGTTCTGCCTATGTTTTCCTCTAAGAGTTTGATAGTTTCTGGCCTTACATTTAGGTCTTTAATCCATTTTGAGCTTATTTTTGTGTATGGTGTTAGGGAGTGATCTACTCTCATACTTTTACATGTATCTGTCCAGTTTTCCCAGCACCACTTATTGAAGAGGCTGTCCTTTCTCCTAAGGTGGAGAATTATTGAGGTTAGACAAATTTTATGATATACTAGTTTTGGATTGATGTACAAGGCAACACGTCTTGAAGCAAGTAGTGATAAACTATTATCTGGTAAGTGAACTGTTGCCTAAATGAGCAATCTATCATCCTGATAGAACTCTTTGCCCATGTGACCAAACTCTTTGTCCAGGTAAAAGTAATCTTTAAGAATTTTCCTGAAGCAAGAAGTTATTTACTGGTTTACAGTTTTATCTTACTGAGGAAGAATTTCGCAGAACAATTAGGTCACGCTGACATAGGTGGTCTCACTTCCAAATGTCTCTCCAATTCCTGATTCATTGCTAGACTCAGCTATGGTATATAACAAAACTTTTGGAGCTCTCTTATGACTATGGAGGTACAGTGCAGAGAGCCCCACTTTTGCTCTTAATAGCAGATACTCTTGGAGCTCACAGGTCCTAAAGTCAACTAACTGCAGAGTCACTGTTTAACCCCCCAGAATAAAAGAATGAAAAGAATTCAAAGGTGGAAATTGAAGATTAATGGGCAAGGTAGCAGATCAGGGGGAAATTAAAGAGGAATCATTGATTTTTAGGGCATCAATCATGGGTTGCCATGATATCGTGTTGCTGAAAGCTTTGTTATTGTTTTTCCATTTGAAGCTCTCTGGTAGCATTTCCCAAGCGAAGTCTTCAGGTTCACGTTATGTGGGAAGCCCTAACAGGCTGAAACAGGAGACTGAGGTCAAGAGATCTACTCAGCATGTATTGATTTTAGAACTCTTAACTCCCATACTCCCTTCTACCCCCAGCCCCGTGCATGTACCTCAATGTGGTGCTTTTTGAATTTATCCACTGAAATATCCCTAATAACAGAGAGCAAACTTTTACCTAACTGCTGGTAATATTACTACTTCAGGGAAAAGAGCCATGTTTAAACTGGGGTTTCTAAAACCACCCCCATGGCCACTAAGTTTGAGAGACACAGCCTTACATTTATCAACATATTTGTTATTACTCTGAAAGGTTAAGATGCTGTTATTATAGCTGCTGACATAATAATTGTCCCCCGAAGTGAAGTCTGTAAGAACCTTCTTTATGAAAGAATGAATTTCCTCCCTGTATGGTTGAGGTTCAACATGAGCTTGTTTTCATTTTTAATTTTTATTTTACATTATCTCTGTCATAAACACAGGCGTGCGCACGCGCGCACACGCACACACACACACACACACACACACACACACACACACCCCTTTCAGATTCTGTAGCCTCAGGTGAGCCAGGCTGACTGAAAAATCCTCTAAATGAAAGCTTCCCGTGGAGCAGAACAAACAGGCATCACCTTTTACCCCAACACTTCCTCAGGGGCTCACAGAGGTAAGCGGGGGTGAGTACGAGGAAGGATTAGGTGGAGGGAAAAGGGAATCCCAGACCTACTCTCTGGAGGCCATCTACTCAGAGACCCTTGAAAGCCCTCCAAACTGTTCAATCAGACCAGGCCTCATGTTTCTGGGTGTAATGAAGGCTGCAGAAGTAATAGAAACATACTTGCCACTGTCAAAACTAATCTGCTAATAGGAAAGTTTGTGGCAAGCCTTGGGTAGCTCCTATCTGGGAGGAAACCGGTTTCCTATTTAGAGAAAATGGAGCTGTTATTCTTAAGCAGAGAGATGCCTATTGTGTGGGTAATTACAAGGAGGCCCGGCTGACCTGGCAATGAGGTAGTGTAGCTAAATACCTGAAGGCAAGGGGAGCCTGAAATGAAAGCAGAGGCCCCATCTGCCAGGCTGTAATGATTGTGCTATTTGGAGGCAGAAAGGTTTGTCTGAAGCAGCTGGTTTCTCTCCAAGTGACCTTTCAGCATTTCTGCTTTTGCCGTCTGACAGATGTGTCAACTCAATAATTTCAAAAGCCCCTGAGTAAATAACCAATTGTGAGCAAGGATGACCCAAAGCAATGACAAAATGGCTCCACACGGCGCATTATAGAGCATAATACCGAGGGACGGAGTCAGGAACATTATCAGAAGGAAAAAACATTTTAGTCTTTATTTTTGACTAAATGGCTTTCCTACCCACACATCAGTTGTTTTTTAGTGCGGGGGGGGGGTTGGGGGGCAGAGAATAGGGAAATGTGGATTGGTCGGAAGGGCTTTGTAGTGGCTTTGCCTCTTTCAGGCTCACATCAGCTGGGCACAGGCCTCAGGTGGCATCTGGGCACTGGGAATGGACCCCGCGCTCGCACCCTCATGCAGCTGGCAGGAAGGACCGCAGCTAATTTGCACTGTGGCTGATGGGGGCTGTGGAGACACAACTGCAATCAGACCAGGCCTGATGGTGCTTAAAGTCTTGCAAAGAGTTTTCACAGGCAAGGCAGGTGCTGTTATCTGGAAACGAAGGGGGCAGGGGGTGCAGAAAGCCAAAGCTGAAAGGATCCAGTGCAGCAGGAGCTGAGTGACATGGGAGCATGACTGCCCATGATTACTCCTTCAGGGGCGTACAAAGCACCCTTGCCTGGAAATCTGATTTATCCAACATATTCATATTTTTCTCCAGGCTTTCTAAACCCTCAACTGCTCTGCCAGAAACACCATCAAACTAAGGTGAGAAGAGCCCCGCCCAGACACTGAGCCTGCCGGGGCCCCTCAGTTGGTGGAAGATGCTTCTAGAATCGCATGTTGTAAGACATGGATGTTCAAATGTTCTTTCGATTTAACTACATTGAAAGTGTTAGGAATTTTCTGCACCCCTCCCCCAATTTTTAATGTGTTACATAAGTTTAGATTAAACTGAATATTATCCTTCAAAGGCAAATCTTCCAGAGACAAATCATTATTAGGAGAGAATTCATGTAGTAAGCACAAGCTGTGGTGTGCTGAAGCCAGCTCATATCAGCTCATGAAAGTCAATGTCAAATTTTTAGGAATTTTGCAAACTGACTTTTAAACCATTGGTAGCTTGGTATTGGTCACAGTGGTAGTATTTACATCACGGAAATTGGCAAATACTATATACATTAGGGCTTTTTTTCCCCTCAGAGAGCTGGTTGTTACACATTTACCAGAACAACACTGGCACAGGTGAATCTGAGCATTAGAGAATACTTCCATTTGGCCATGAGGTCCAGCTTCCTCTCTCCTTTACCAAGTTTGTATTGCAGATTCTAAACTCAATTAATAACAAAGCTGAGGTTGATCAATGACATACAGTATTTGCTCATTCAAAACTTATGATTATGTTCTTTTTATTAAAAAAGTATTGCCTGTACTTTAAGGTAAAACTTCCTCAAAATAGCATACAAAGTTCTCCATATTTGTATAACCTTAGTCTGACTGCTCATCAAAATAAAGTTTCTGCTCAATTTTGGCTGATCTGGTCCATAAAATGCCCAGAATACTCCATGCTCATTACTGACATCAAGCCTTTGCTCATTTATGGACTCCTTGTCAGAACTGCGTGGCCCTGTCCTACTACTCAGCTAATCCTATGCTTTCTTCAAAGTCCAACTTCAACCCACCTGCCCCAGCTCTTCTCTCACAACTCTAGTCCTAAAAGATTTGTCTCCTTTTACCTATAACTTCCATGTTATTTTTTTGCTTTGACCTCTCACTTTGACTCTTAATCATATAATACACTAGCTTGCATTTGCACTTTGTTCTTTTCCATAAGAATGCCTTGTCAACTCATAAAGTATTACCTCCTGCAGGCCAATGATTTATATTACATAAGATAGTATATATCTTCCTCAGGTCCTGGCACAGCCCTATCTAACACATAGTAAGTTCTTAAGATGGTGATAATCAACTCACTGAACACGGACTCTCTACGGGAGCCTTTAATAGATACTGCCCTTCAGGACTTTTCTGGTGGCGCAGTGGTTAAGACTCCGTGCTCCCAATGCAGGGGGCCCAGGTTTGATCCCTGGTTAGGGAACTAGATCCCACATGCATGCCACAACTAAGAGTTCGCATGCCACAACTAAGGAGCTGGTGAGCCACAACTAAGGAGCCCATATGCAGCAACTAAGGAGCATGCCTGCCACAACTAAGACACAGGGCAACCAAATAAATAAATAAATAAAAATAAAATATATATTAAAAAAAAAATAGATAGCGCCCCCAGCCCTCAACTCACAGAGATCCTGATTGAGTCGGTTTGTTGTGTTATAACAGTTTCCTAATACTTACAAATCCACCTACTTTATTGCTACCCAGTCCAGAATCCCTGGGTGATTTTAACATACAACTATGGTTGAGAATCATGACTTAAAAGTTATATGGATGAATGGGTGGATTGTTGGACATAAAACGAAATCATACAAAATAATTATCAACATCTCTTTTTCTTTTTTTAACCAAGGTTGACGCACAGCTAACTGAAATGTAATGCTATGGTCTTCGACACTCTCTACTTGACCATGAGCTCCTTAAGAACAATGAATAATTCCTATTTGTAGAAAGATCTCCATATATCACAGTGTCTGGCACCAAGTAGGTCTTGGATACATACAGAGATTGATGTTTCCATTTTATCCACTTATATTCCTCCTGCCTCACCAACCTGGCTGGTGAAAACTTCCAGATCTCAACTTAGATGAGAGCAAAATAAAAATGTTGTTGTGTTTTAAAGCTATGATTTTTAATAAGACAAAGGAATGGATAAGTTAAATGCTTGATGAAGATGATGGAAGGAAAAAGGCAGAACAGTTGTCTTTCTTGTTTGCTTCCATTTTTCCTCCATGAAGGAGAATGATATTCAGGCTGCAATGGATGGAGCACAAATCTTAGTAGGAGAGATAGTAAGAGAGTGTCTAGCAGCTTTAAAATGTGTTCAAGCCCAGATGCATTACATCTAAGTCAATTAGAACAATTTGCAGCTGTTATCACAGCTGCTAGTGTCCTGGAAAAAAAAAAAAAAGCAGAGGGAATGGGAAAATTGCCAGAAGATCAGAGCTAAGCATATGCCTCAGATTTCAAAAAGGGGAATTTCATAATCCAAAGCCAGATGAGTTTGACTTTTATACCCAGAACATTCTAAAGTGTATTCTTCACTAGATAATTTGTATGCACTTACTAGGGAAAGGGGTGATCACCACAGGCCAGAATGAGATTGCCAAAAATAATTCAGTGCAAACTATTTTATATGGTTACTATATTAGAAGGAAAGTAGATGGAAAGAATATCACAGGCAAAATTCATTCAAACACCAGTCATGATTGAGTCAAAGAAAATATATTGAGCCCTTGGAGTTCATCCCCAAATGCCCAGCAAAACACAGTTATTGCCTTCAAGGGGATTTCAGTCTAGAGGGAGAAATAGAAAAGAAAACAAGGTCAGTCTTCATGGAGTAAAACATGGGTGTAAAGAAGAAAGATGAAAGGAAGGTCTTAGACGAGGGAAAGTAGTTGAAGAGACTGGCATCTCAACTAGGATCAGGACAATGAGAAATGAGACAGGCCAAAAGAGCTGAGGACTGGACACTGGGGACCAGGAATATGCCAGATGAAGGAAACGGGGTGAAATGCTTCAGGGTGATAGAGTGCATGATGGCTTAAGGAGCTGCAAGAAGTTCAGGAAGACTGGAACATAGAATTCAAAGTGTAGAGTAAGGCACGAAGAGAGAACTGTAGGAGAAGCAGGCAAAAGTCAGACCTGAAAACCGTAGTAAAGAGTTTGGACTTTACTGGAGAACCTTTGAAAGATATTAAGCCAGAAAATGCAAATTGATTTCACCAAGACATTTGACAATCTCTCATCACATTTTTGTGGATACAGTGGAGAACGATGGACTAGGCAGTTATGAAGTACGTACACTTGTAACCATTTGGAAACTGTCCTATAAAATGTTAATGCATAAAATTGTTAGCAAATAGAAAGAACTTTGTTAGCATTTTTCTACACCCTTTCCTTGATTCTACTTTATTCAGCAAATGTGTCAAGAACTGGGGCAAAATCTTTTTACAGGTGATGCAAAGCTAAGAAGAAGGCAAATGTATTGTTCAACATTATCACGATTTGGGAAGCTTTCAACAGGATAGGATTAAGGGTCTAACCCAGCAAGATAAAATTTTAAACGGCATTTATGTTTAAAAAATAATCTATTGTAGAAGAATAAAATGGGCAATCCCCACTTTATAGCACTTCATGTGAAAATATAAATTCTAAGGTCAAAAACACTGTTATATTAGAGAGCCCTGTGACCCTCTTGCTAGAATTAAAAAAAAAAAAAAAGACTCTCAGTGATACCATTGTGTTTGAACCAAGATGGGCAATGGCTCCACTAAATACACTAGCTCACATTTGGAGAACTATGTCCAGTTCTAGATCCTGATACTCAGTGTCAAGGTATTTGACAACATGGAAGGTATATGATGTAAAAAATGTATAAAGATATATGTTAAAAATATAGAGGACTTTAAATTTTTAAAAGAATAATTTCAGAGGATTAAAATAGAGCTACTAAGTGAAATCTCTATATAAGGTAGATAGTTTTAAAAAAACAATTTTGGGGATTGAGGGAACTGTACAGCATTGGATGACTAGAAATTTAGAATTTGTAAATGGAATGGGCAGCCTTATGGCTTGTGATCTTCCTATCACTAGAGAGATTTACACCATCTCTCAGAGTTTTTCGCTGAAGATTAAAATGTCTATTAATGAACTCAAGATATTGGAGATGTCCACCTAGTTTGTTGGGGATATTTGATGTTCTGTCAAACTGTATTGTCTTGATAAAATTCCAAAACTGGTCCCAGAAGAGATCACAATAGACCTTCCTTTCCATCATTACAACTTACTTAAACCCTTTTTTCTCCTTTAAATCTTAATATAAAACCCCTCCCCCCACACACGCAATACTATAACTTTATTAAAGAAAAACTAGTTTCTTTTAAAGGAAAATACCATTTGCTCTATTTGTTCTTTCCCTATTTACACAACAATCTCTTGCAATCTGGGTTTCTGCCACAACTGTTCCACTCAACTGGCTCTCACAATGGTCAGTAACATCCTACTGTTTGCCTAATAGGATGGACAGATTCCCTTGCAATTATTTCTTTATCTCCCTCCAGCATTTGTCCTTGTTGACCATTTTCTTTTTAAAATTCTCTTCCACATTAACCTTCAAGATTTTCCTCATGACTGACTGGCTCTTCTTTTTAAGTTTCCTTGTCTCTCTCTAACAGCCACTTAAGAATTGATCTTTACCAAGATTTTACTCTCAGCACTTTACTTATCTCATTGCTCATGTTCTCCCTTGGGTAATCTCATCCATGCACAAACTTCAACTAATGCTTGCAGATGGTGACATCTGACCTCTAGGTTCACATCTCTGCTTGCATATGCAATAGGCTTATGACTTCAAACTGACCAGAACCAACCTCATCATTTTCCTTGCCCCAACACATCAAAAAAAAAAAAAAAATGAAGGGGAAAGTCCTTATATAAACCTAAATTGTCTGCCTTTCTTATTTGGCTTTACTTTTCTGCCATGACTTTGATTCTGACAATGAATGACCAAGATACAAAAAATAGAATATTAAGACATTTAGCAGATAGAGACTAGAAACTCTTTTTTCAAAAAGTATGCAAAAACCAGGTTAGTGTTTCTTCAGATTCCTACCACTATTAAAAGAAATGAAATGAGAAGAGTAGCTATAATCAGGTGCAATTGCCAGTCCATAATTGATTTTTTTCAACTTACAAAAGCTCAGACCCCAAACTGGAACAGACACACAAAACTCTGGGAATTCAGATGTTCGGTTTAGAAAGAGATTTCATGAATAAGTCTTGCAGGTTGAAGCTCACTAAATTCCTCCTATCTTGGCAGTTTACATGACAAAACAATATAAGCTGCTATGTTTCAAGATAAAAAAATCTTTAAAACTCTCCTAATGCTTTTTTTGTAAACACAGGTGAATTTGTTGTCTGAGATACTCTTCTTCCTTTCACGAGTGAGGCTAAAATCTTCTCTGATAAGGTCAGCATCCTTTTTGTGTGGTGAATCCTCAGGTGGAGGCTACCACCATGAAAATGAAGTCATAAAAAGGAAATCCCAGACCAAGACTGCATACGCCAAAGTATCATGCACCCCAGCATATGTACAGAGGGCAAACCTATTATTCCACACCTGGTGCTATGCCAGTGCAGATTCTAGAAGCAAAGAAATAAACAGTTATTTTTACAAAGCAGTATTAGTTGTTGGCATGCAGTAAATCTGCTTGAAATTCTAACAACTTCTCTGCATAGAATATCCACCCACCTAACATTCTTTCTTTAGATGAAATCTTATAATAGCAAATCTGCAATTACATTTCCTATTTTCATTTATTTCCAAGAACACTGTTGGCCTCTACTGTATAAGAACTATAGTGCACCTATCTCCATTAGTGTTGTAACACGGGTTTTATAAAATCATATTACAAAATGTGGGTCAGTGATCACTGAGTCATGTAATTTATCAAGACAATACCCAGATGCATAGTTTGACATTCGTTTTGCAGGGATGCAATCTACTGGTATAAACAACTTCGCAATGCCTACCGTTCTTCAGAAGCAAAAGTCATTTGCAACTAGGGGAAAAAAAAAATCAATATCCAGAGTTCCACTATCAAATATTTAATGTCCCAGTAAGATAATATATCAGTGAGAAGTGACAGCACACCTCCATTGGATAATACATCATCTCTTCAGCTTGACCTGCTAATTATGTCTCCAGATTCAGAGTTTTAGAACCAAAAAGGACTTTGTCTCCTCACCCAATCTCCTGATTTTACCAAGGAGGACACTGAAGTACATAGCACAAGTACAATATATAAGGACAAGTAACTTGCCTAGTAGTTGGTGATAAAGTCTAGAACAAATGCATCCCTTATAAAAATTCAGTAAATACCAAGTCCAATTCTTTTCAGATTTCATATATTGTACTATTTCTCTATTTCCTTCATCACACTATTAGGATACAATTAATTTCTTAATCTCTATATTACATTTAACTAAATCAACATTTTGTTTTAGTACCTGTTTCATAGCTGGTACCAATTCTATATTAGAAATAATAGTAGTGCCTCTCCCCTATGTACCACCAAAGCAGGACTTTTAAGAGTGATTGGAGATAAGATGCAATTGTTCCCCTCTTAGCTCTGTGACAGTTTCTTCTCAGTCTTACTTGCTGGCATCTCTTCCCAGTTTCCCCTTAAAATTTACTTCTCTCCTTGCCCATTTTCTCTTATGACACTACCTAATCTCCTTCATGATCTCATCACTCACAAGATCTTGGCTGTAACCTCACCCCTGATTTTTCCTAAGTGTGTGTCTTCTGAGTCTTGGCTCCATATAAGCAGGTTACTGCATCTCCATTGGTTGTCTTGCAGGTTCCTTAAGCTCAGAACGTCCATAAGTGAAGATATCACTACAGCCCTTCGCTGAGGTCCTTATTAGAGGTAACAGTCACAGCTCCACTATGCAAGTGCTCTATTTCACCTGTCAATTGTGGTGTCTATCTCTCCTACTAAAGTTAAAGTCTCTCGAAGGCAGATCCTATGCCTTTTCATCCAGGTATCCTCAGCACTCACCACTTCTCTTGGGGCCTGATAGATATATAATGAATATTTATGGAATGAATAAATAAAACCATTGTCTGTGCATCACTCAAACCAAAATCCTGAGTATATCCAATTACTTTATAAGTCCTGTACATTTTATTCTCTTAAATATCTCCTCAAACCATATCTTCCTCTTTAAAAATATTGCCTTGGTTTAGGTTCACTTACTTTTTACTGAGGCCATTGTCACACCACCTAAATGTTCTCTCTGTTTCCAGAATAATCATTTCCCACTCAATCTCATACATAGAACATTCTAAAACTCAACTCAGATTATGTTTCTTCTTTGCTTAAAATCCTTTTGTGACTCCGCATCACCCAAGTGAAGAGCTAGGATATACAATACCTACTGTGATCTTTCTCCTTCCTACCTGAATAGGAAGGAAGAGCATCTCTTGCTCTTTTCCAGCCTTACAACTCACACTGCATCCACAGTAAACTTCTGTCATTTCTCTCTGCACATGGTGCTACCTTTGCCTAGAATGCCCCTGGCCCACCTACTACAATTTTTAACTAAAAGCTTGTCTCTTGAGTTCCTCCCAAGCAAACTTCAAAGCTCCTTCTTGACACTCCCCATTGTGCCTTATACACAATTATATTTCTTTTATAATACTTGTGGCATTTACATCTCTGTGTGTATATTTTCCCCCAACTGGATGATGAGTTGCTTGAGTAAGAGGCTTAGCCTTTCCTACTGTGTAGGCTCAGAGTTTAAGAAAGCTTCTGGCACATAGAAGGCATTCATTAAATAATAATGATTATTGTATAATAATACACACAGCCTATACAGAACCTCAAAGTCTTTAAATTTTCTCACATGTGTTTTAAATCAAGACTTCGCTTAATACTGTTTTGTCTGCTTTAGTGTTACTAGAGACAATTTATCTCCCCAAGATATATAGGAGACTGGAACAAATAGTGGGCAGAGAAAATGGTCAAAAGACAGGGCCATGGTAAACAATCAGTTATAGCTTTCCATCTGGAGAAGAGTAAGAAGTAGAGAGAAGTAGAATGAAAGGAAAACAGGGAAGAAAGAGGAAGAGACAGAAAAATGAGACAGAGGGAGGTTATTTGAGTTAATGCCAACATAATCCACTACCCTTCATCTCTACCATGGTGACCCACATCATCACTTTCCTGGTCTTCTTTAATGGCTTTTATTTTTTTATTTATTAATTTATTTATAAAACAACATTGGGATCATAGAGTACATGCTATTTTTTTAGTTGAGTATAATTGATTTACAATGTTGCATCAGTTCTGCTGTACAACAAAGTGAATCAGCTATATGTATACATATATTCCCTCCTTCTTGGACCTCCCTCACACCCACCCCCATCCCACCCATCTAGGTCATCACAGAACACCGAGCTGAGCTTCCTGTGCTATACAGCAAGTTCCCACAAGCTCTCTATTTTATACATGGTAGTATATATGTGTCAGTCCTAATCTCCCAATTCATCCCACCCTCCCCTTCCCCACTGTGTCCACATGTCCATTCTCTATGTCTGTGTCTCTATTCCTTCCCTGCAAATAGGTTCATCTGTACCATTTTTCTAGATTCAACATATGTGTGTTAATAAACAATATTTGTTCTTCTCTTTCAGACTTATTTCACTCTGTATGACAGACTCTAGGTCCCTCCACATTTCTACAAATGACCCAATTTCATTCATTTTTATGGATGAGTAATATTCCATTGTATATATGCACCACATCTTCTTTATCCATTCAGCTGTCAATGGACATTTAGGTTGCTTCCATGTCCTGGCTATTGTAAATAGTGCTACAATGAACATTGGAGTACATGTGTCTCTTTGAATTATGGTTTTCTCAGGGTATATGCCTAGTAGTGGGATTGCTGAATCATATGGTCATTCTATTTTAAGATTTTTAAGGAACCTCCATACTGTTCTCCATAGTGGCTGTATCAGTTTATATTCTGACCAACAGTGCAAGAGTGTTCCCTTTTCTCCACGCCCTCTCCAGCATTTATTGTTTGTAGATGCTTTATGATGGCCATTCTGACTGGTGTGAGGTGATACCTCATTGCAGTTTTGATCTGCAATTATCTAATAATTAGTGATGTTGAGCATTTTTTCATGTGCCTCTTGGTCATATGTATGTGTTCTTTGGAGAAATGTCTATTTGGGTGTTTGGCCCATTTTTTGACTGGGTTGATTTTTTTTTGATATTGAACTGCATGAGCTGTTTGTATATTTTGGAGATTAATCCTTTGTCAGTTTCCTTGTTTACAAATATTATCTCCCATTCTGAGGGTTGTCTTTTTTTCTTGTTTACGGTTTCCTTTGTTGTATAAAAGCTTTTAAGTTTCATAAGGTCCCATTTGTTTATTTTTGTTTTTATTTTCATTACTCTGAGGTGGGTCAAAAAACTCTTGCTGTGATTTATGTCAAAGAGTGTTCTTCCTATGTTTTCCTCTAAGAGTTTTATAGTGTCCGGTCTTACATTATTTATGTCTTTAACCCATTTTGAGTTTATTTTTGTGTATGGTGTTAGGGCATGTTCTAATTTCATTCTTTTACATGTAGCTGTCCAGTTTTCCCAGCTCCACTTATTGAAGACACTGTCTTTTCTCCATTGTATATTCTTGCCTCCTTTTTCATAGATTAGGTGACCATAGGTGCATGGGTTTATCTCTGGGCTTTCTATCCTGTTCCATTGATCTATATTTCTGTTTTTGTGCCAGTACCATACTGTCTTGATTACTATAACTTTGTAGTATAGTCTGAAGTCAGGGAGGCTGATTCTGTCAGCTCCAATTTTCTTTCACAAGATTGTGTTGGCTTTTCGGGGTCTTTTGTGTTTCCATACAAATTGTAAAATTTTTGTTCTAATTCTGTGAAAAATGTCATTGGTAATTTGATAGGGATTGCATCAAATCTATAGATTGCTTTAGGTAGTATAGTCATTTTCACAATATTTATACTGTTAATCCAAGAACATGGTATTTCTCCATCTGTTTTTGTCATCTTTGATTTCCTTCATCAGTGTCTTACAGTTTTCTGAATACAGTCTTTTGCCTCCTTAGGTAGGTTTTATTCCTAGGTATTTTATTCTTTTTGTTGTGATGGTAAATGGGATTGTTTCTTTAATTTCTCTTTCTGATCTTTCGTTGTTGGTGTATAGGAATGCAAGAGATTTCTGTGCATTAATTTTGTATCCTGCAACTTTACCAAATTCATTTATCAGCTCTTGTAGTTTTCTGCTGGCATCTTTAGGATTTTCTATGTATAGTATCATGTCATCTGCAAACAGTGACAGTTTTATTTCTTCTTTTCCGATTTTATTTCTTTTTCTTCTTGGATTGCCATGGCTAGGACTTCCAAAACTGTGTTGAATAATAGTGTTGAAAGTGGACATCCTTGTCTTTTTCCTAATCTTAGAGGAAATGATTTCAGTTTTTCATCATTGAGAATGATGTGGGTTTGTCGTATATGGTTTTATTATGTTGAGGTACATTCCCTCTATGCCCACTTTCTGGAGAGGATTTAGCATAATGGGTATTGAATTTTGTCAAAATATTTTTCTGCATCTATTGATATGATCATATGGTTTTTATTTCTCAATTTGTTAATATGGTGTATCACATTGATTAATTTGCATATATTGAAGAATCCTTACATCCCTGGGATAAATTCCACTAGATCATGGTGTATGATCCTTTTAATGTGCTGTTGGATTCTGTTTGCTAGTATTATGTTGAGGATTTTGTGTCTCTGTTCATCAGTGATATTGGCCAATAATTTTCTTTTTTGTGTGATATCTTTGTCTGCTTTTTTTATCAGAGTGATGGTGGCCTTGTAGAACAAGATTAGGAGTGTTCCTCCCTCTGCAATTTTTGGAAGTGTTTGAGACGGTTAGGTGTTAGCTCTTCTCTAAATGTTTGATAGAATTTGCTGCAAAGCTATGTGGTCCTGGGCTTTTGTTTGTTGGAAGATTTTTATTTACAGTTTCAATTTTATTACTTGTAATTGGTTTGTTTATATTTTCTATTTCTTCCTGGTTCGGTCTTGGAAGTTTGTACCTTGCTAAGAATTTGTCTGTTTCTTCCAGGTTGTCCATTTTATTGGCCTAGCATTGCTTGTAGTAGTCTCTTATGATCCTTTGTATTTCTGCAGTGTCAGTTGTAATTTCTCCTTTTTCATTTCTTGTTTTATTGATTTGAATGCTCTCCCTTTTTTTCTTGATGACTCTGGCTAATGGTTTCTCAATTTTGTTTATCTTCTCAAAGAACCAGCTTTTAGTTTTATTGATCTTTGCTATTGTTTTCTTTGTTTCTATTTCATTAATTTCTGCTCTGATTTTTATGATTTCTTTCCTTCTACTAACTTTGTTTTTGGGTTTTTTTTTCGGTTTTTTTTTTTTTTTTTGGTTCTTCTTTCTCTAGTTGCTTTAGGTATTAGGATAGATCATTTATTTGAGATTTTTCTTGTTTCTTGAGGTGAGATTTAATTGCTATAAACTTCCCCCTTAGAATTGCTTTTGCTACCTCCCATAGGTTTTGGGTCATCATGTTTTTGTCGTCACTTGTGTCTATGTATTTTTTTATTTCCTCCCTGATTTCTTCAGTGATCTCTTGGTTATTTAGTAGAGAATTGTTTAGCCTCCATGTGTTTGTGTTTTTTACAGTTTTTTCCTGTAATTGATTTCTAATCTGATAGTGTTGTGATCAGAAAAGCTGCTTGATATGATTTCAATTTTCTTAAATTTACCAAGGCTTGATTTGTGACCCAAGATGTGATCTATCCTGGAGAATGTTCCATGTGCACTTGAGAAGACAGTGTATTCTGTTGCTTTCAGGTGGAATGTCCTATAAATATCAATTAAGGCTATCTGGTCTATTGTGTCATTTAAAGCTTGTGTTTCCTTATTTATTTTCTGTCTGGATGATCTGTCCATGGTGTAAGTGAGGTGTTAAAGTCCCCCACTATTATTGTGTTACTGTCGATTTCCCCTTTAATGGCTCTTAGTATTGAGGTGCTCCTATGTTGGGTGCATAAATATTTATAATTGTTATATCTTCTTCTTGGATTCATCCCTTAATCATTATGAAATGTCCTTCCTTGCCTCTTGTAACAGTCTTTATTTTAAAGTCTGCTTTATCTGATATGAGTATTGCGACTCCAGCTTTCTTTTGATTTCCATTTGCATGGATTATCTTTTTCCATCCCCTCACTTTCAGTCTGTATGTGTCCCTGGTTCTGAAGTGGGTCTCTTGTAGACAGCATATATAAGGTTGTAGTTTTGTATCCATTCTGCCAGTCTGTGCCTTTTGGTTGGAGTATTTAATCCATTTACATTCAATGTAATTATCAATATGTCTGTTCCTGTTAGCATTTTCTTAATTGTTTTGGGTTAGTTTTCGTGGGTCTTTTACTCCTCTTGTGTTTCCCACCTAGAGAAATTCCTTTAGGATTTGTTGTAAAGTTTGGTGTTGTCAAATTCTCTTAACTTTTCCTTGTCTATAAAGCTTTTGATTTCTCCATGAAATCTGAATAAGATCCTTGCTGGGTAGAGTAATCTTAGTTGTAGGTTTTTCCCTTTCATCACTTTAAATATGTCCTGCCACTCCCTTCTGGCTGACAGAGTTTCTGCTGAAAAATCAGCTCATAACCTTATGGAGATTCCCTTGTATGTTATTTGTTGCTTTTCCCTTGTTGCTTTTAATATTTTTTATTTAATTTTTTTAGTTTGATTAATATGTGTCTTTCCGTGTTTCTCCTTGGGTTTATCCTGTATGGGACTTTCTGCACTTGGGTGACTATTTCCTTTCCCACATTAGGGAAGTTTTTGACTATAACCTCTTCAAATATTTTCTCAGACTCTTTCTCTGTCTCTTCTTCTTGGACCCCTGTAATTTGAATGTTGGTGCATTTAATGTTGTCCCAGAGGTCTCTGAGATTGTTCTCATTTCTTTTCATTCTTTTTCTTTATTCTACTCCTCGGCAGTTATTTCCACCATTCTATATCTCCAACTCACTTATTAGTTCTTCTCTCTCAGTTATTCTGCTATTGATTCCTTCTAGGGTATTTTTCATTTAAGTTATTGCATTGTTCATCACCATTTGTTTGTTCTTTAGATCTCCTAGGTCCTTGTTAAACATTTCTTGTATTTTCTTGATCTGTGCCTCCATTCTATTTCTGAGATTTTGGATCATCTTGACTATCATTACTCTGAATTCTTTTTCAGGTAGGTTGCCTATTTCCTCTTCATTTATTTGGTCTTGTAGGTTTTTACCTTGCTCCTTTTTGACATAACTTTTTGTCATCTCATTTATTTTTGATGGGTGGGGCTGTGTTCCTGTCTTGCTTGTTGTTTGGCCTGAGAAATCCAGCACTGGCGTTTACAGGCAGTTGGATGGAGCCAGGTGTTTGTGCCAAGATGAGGCCTTCCAGGAGAGCTCACACTGATTAATATTCCCTGGGATCTGAGTTTCTGTTAACCCAGTGGTTTGCACACAGTGTTCCCACCACAGGAGCTCAGGCCCAACCCCCAGCCTGGGAACCAAGACCCCACAAGCCATACACCGTGACAAAAACCAAAAAAAAGCAACAAAGGAAAAGGAGCCGAACAATAATAAAGAATAAAAAATAAAATAAAATTATAAAAATAAAAAACACATTAGAAAAAGTAAAAATGAAAAAAGAAAAAACGGCAAAGCAAAACAGAACCACAACAGAAATAAATAAAGTTTTCAACAAAGGTAATACATGGGCAATTATAAAAGCTAATACTATTGCAACACGGTTTGTAACTTCAGTTTTAGTTTCCTACATGATTCAAGAGACTTATTTTTTTAATTATTAGTCAAAATACTAGTATTATTGGAACTTTTCATTTGTAACTCCACATTTTGTTTTCTGTATAATTTAAGAGACTAACGTATTTAAAAGAGTTTTTAGTTTATGTTTTGGGGCACATGATACATAAAGATGTAATTTTGTGACATCAACAGCTAAAAGGGTGGGGATGATGCTATAAAGAATCAGAGTATTTGTATGCTGTTGAAGTTAAAAACTCAGATTACAGTGTTATAACTTTAGGATATTATATATAATTTCCATGATAATCACAAAGAAAATAGTTAGAGAATATACACAAAATGAAATGAGAAAGGAACACAAACATTTCACTACAAAAAATCAACAAAACACATAAGAGAATAATTCAGGAAATGGGGGTGGGGAAGGGGGTAGTTCTAAGACATTTAGAAAAGAAATGAAAAAATGAAGGAAGTAAGTCTTCCTTATCATTACTTACTTTAAATGTAAATGGATTAACTTTTTCAACTAAAAGACAGAGATTGGCAGAATGGATAACACACATGATCCAACTATATGATTTCTACAAGAGACTTGCTTTAGATCCAAAGACATAAATAAATTGAAAGTAAAAGAACTGAAAAAGATATTCCATGCAAATAATAACCAAAAGAGAGCAGGGTTATCTATAGTAATAGCAAAAAAATAGACCTTAAGTCAAAAAATTACAAGAGGCAAAGAAGGTTGTTATATGTTAATAAAAGGTTTAGTACAATAAGAAAATATAACAATTATAAACATTTATATACCTAACAACAGACCAGCAAAATGTATGAAGCAAAAGCTGACAGAATTAAAGGGAGAAATAGACAGTTCTACAATAATGGTTGAAGACTTCACTACCCCACTCTCAATAATGAATAGAACAACCAGACAGAAGGTAAGTAAGGAAATAGAGGACTTTTAACAACATAATAAGCCAACAAGATATAAGGGGCAAATATAGAACAATTTACCCAACAACAACAGCAGACATATTTTTCTCAAGTGCACATGGGTCAGTTTTCAAGATAGAACATATGTTAGGCCACAAATTAAGTCTCAATACAAAGAAAACTACATACCAATATCTTCTATGGACATTGATACAAAAATTCTCAACAAAATACTAGAAAACCAAGTCAGCAGCATATTAAAAGGATTACACACTACAACCAAGTAGAACTGACTTATTCCTAGAATTCAAGGATGGTTCAACATCCAAAAATCAAGAAATATAATACACCATATTAACATAATGAAGGTGGGGAGTGGGAGAGAACTACATGACCACCTCAACTGATGCAGAAAACTCATTTGCCAAAGTTCAACACACTTTCATGATCAAAAATACTCACCAAACTAGGAATAGAAGGAAACTACTTCAACATAATAAAAGCCATATATGAAAAGCCCACAACAAACATCATAATCAATGATAAATGACTGAAAGCTTTTCCTCTAAGATCATAAACAAGGCAAGAATATCTACTTTTGCCACTTCTATTCAAAATTGTACTGGAAATTCTAGCCAGAGCAATTAGGCAAGAAAAATGAAATGAAAGGTATCCAAATTGGAAAGGAAGAGGTAAAATTATTTCTGTACACAGATGATATAACCGTACATGTAGAAAACTCTGAAGTTTCAAATAAATAAATAAAACTGCTGGGGGCTTCCCTGGAGGCGCAGTGGTTGAGAGTTCGCCTGCCGATGCAGGGGACACGGGTTCGTGCCCCGGTCCGGGAGGATCCCACATGCCGCAGAGCGGCTGGGCCTGTGAGCCATGGCTGCTGGGCCTGCACGTCCGGAGCCTGTGCTCCACAGCGGGAGAGGCCACAACAATGAGAGGCCCGTGAACAGCAAAAAAAAAAAAAAAACTGCTGGAACTAATAAATGAATTCAGCAAAGTAGCAGTATAGAAAGTCAAAACACAAAAATCAGTTGTCTTTCTTTACATTAACAATCATTAATCTTCAAAGGAAATTACAAAACAATTCTATTTACAATAGCATCAAAAAGAATAAAATACTTAGGAATTAACTTAACCAAGGAGGCAAAAGATTTGTATAATGAAAACAAAACATGCTGAAAGAAGTTAAAGAAGACATAAATGGAAACACATCCCATGTTCATGGATTGGAAGACTTAATATTGTGAAGATGTCAATACTACCTAAAGCAATCTACAAATTCAGTACAATCACTATTGAAATCCCAATGACTTTTTTTACATAAATAGAAAAACACATCCCAAAATTCATATGGAATCTCAAGGTACCCTGAATATCCAAAAACAAAAAAAAAAAAAATCATGAAAAAGAACAAAGCCTAAGCACTCACACTTCCTGATTTCAAAGCTTACTGCAAAGCTATAATAATCAAAATAGTGTGGTTTTGGCATAAAAAGACAATGTAATAGGTGAGCCCAGAAATAAATCCTTCCATGTATTTCCAAATTGTTTTTGAAAAGGATGCCAACATTCACTGGGGAATGGAGAGTCTTTTCAACAAATGGTGCTGGAAAAACTGAATATTCACATGCAAAAAGTGAAGTTGGACTCTTATCTGACATCACATACAAAAATTTAATTCAAAATAGATCAAAGACTTAAGTGTATAAACTAAAATTATAAAACTCTCAGAAGAAAACAGCAAAAGCACTATGACACACTGGATGTGTCAATGATTTCATGGGTATGACACCAAAGACACAAACAACAAAAGAAAAAATAGACAAATTGGACTTCCTGAAAATTAGAAAATTTTGTGCATCAACAGACAATATCAACAGAGTAAAAATGCAACCTACATAATGGGAAAAAATACTTGCAAGCCATATGTTTGATATGGGATTAACATCCAGAATATATAAGGAACTCCTAAATACAAACAACAAAAACCTAATTTTAAAATGGGCAAAGAACTTGAATAGATATTTTTTCAAATAAAATATACAAATGACCAATAAGCACATGAAAAGATGCTTAACATCCGTAATCATTAGGAAAACGCAAATCAAAGCTATAACAAGATACTACCTCCTACCCATTAGGATGGCAACTATGAAGAAAGAAAAGAACAAATGTTGGTGAGAATGTAGAGAAATCTTTGTACTGTGTTAGTGAGAATGTAAAATGGTACAGCTGCTATGGAAATTAGTATGGCAGTTCCTCAAAAAATTAAAAATAGAATTACCATATGATCCAGCAATTCCACATCTGGATACATACCCAAAAGAATTGAAAGCAGAGCCTCAAAGAGATATTTAAACATGCTTGTTCATAGCAGCATTATTCACAATAACTAAAAGGTTAAAGCACAAATGGGACCTAATTAAACTTAAAAGCTTTTGCACAGCAAAGGAAACCATAAACAAAATGAAAAGACAACACTCAGAATGGGAGAAAATATGTGCAGAGACTGACAAGGGATTAATCTCCAAAATATACAAACAGCTCATGCAGCTCAATATCAAGAAAACAAAAAACCCAATCAAAAAATGGGCAGAAGATCTAAATAGACATTTCTCCAAAGAAGACATACAGATGGCCATGAGGCATATGAAAAGATGTTCAACATCACTAATTATCAGAGAACTGCAGATCAAAACTACAATAAAGTACCACCTCATACCAGTCAGAATGGCCATCACCAAAAATTCTAGAAACAATAAATGCTAGAGAGGGTGCGGAGAAAAGCGAACCCTCCTACACTGTTAGTGAGAATGTAAATTGGTACAGCCACTATGGAGAACAGCATGGAGATTCCTTAAAAAACTAAAAATAGAGCTACCATATGATCCAACAATCCCACTCCTGGGCATATACCTGGACAAAACTATAATTCAAAAAGATACATGCACCCTTATGTTCATGGCAACACTATTCACAATAGCCAAAACATGGAAACAACCTAAATGTCCATCAACAGATAAATGGATAAAGAAGATGTGGTACTTATACACAACGGAATATTACTCAGCCATAAAAAAGAATGAAATAATGCCATTTGAAGCAACATGGCTAGACTTAGAGATCGTCATACTAAATGAAATAATTCAGATAGAGAAAGACAAATATATGATATTACTTATATGTGGAATCTAAAAAAAATAGTACAAATGAATCTATTTACAAAACAGAAATAGAGATGTAGAAAACAAACTTATGGTTACCAAGGGAGAAAGCAGGTAAGGGAGAAATCTCCCAATGAAATGGGAGATTGGGATTGACATATACACACTAGTATATATAAAATAGATAACTAATAAGAACCTACTGTAAAGCACAGGGAACTCTACTCAGTACTCTGTAATGATCTATATGGGAATAGAATCTAAAAAAGAGTGGATATATGTATATGTATAACTAATTCACTTTGCTGTACAGCAGAAATGAACACAACATTGTAAATCAACTAACCTCCAATAAAAATTAATTTTAAAAAAGTGAAAGCAACCCGTGTCCATCACTGAAAAAAGTCAATAAGCAAAATGTAAGGTATACAATGGAATATTATTCAGCCTTAAAAAGAAATTCTGATATGTGCTACAACATGGATAAACCTTGAGGACATTGTGTTAAGTGAAATAAGCCAGTCACAAAAAGACAAATACTGTATGATTCCACTTATATGAGGTACTTAGAGTAATCAAAGTCATAGAGACAGAAAGTAGAATGGTGGTTGCCAGGGGCTAGGGAGAGAGGAGAATGGGGAGTTATTGTTTAAGTACAGAGTTTTAATTACAAGATGAAAACAGTAATGGAGATAGAGGGTGGTGACGGTTGCACTATGCTAATGTGTTTAATACCACTGAACTGTACACTTAAAAACGATTGAGCCCTTTTTTTTTATCTTTCCAAATAGCTTTTAAAAATTTATTGGGGTATAGTTGCTTCACAATGTTGTGCTAGTTTCTGCAGTACAGCGAAGTGAATCAGCCATATGTATACACATATCCCCTCCCTTCTGGACTTCCCTGCCATCTAGGTCACCACAGAGCACTGAGTAGAGTTCCCCACGCTATACAGCAGGCTCTCACTAGTTATCTATTCCACACATAGCAGTGTATACATGTCAGTCCCAATCTCCCAATTCATCCCACCCCCCCTTACCCCCTTGGTGTCCATATATTTGTCCATCGACATGAACAGATAAAGAAGATGTGATATATATATATACAATGGAATACTACTCAGCCATTAAAAGGAACAAAATTGGGTTATTTGTAGAGAGGTGGACGGACCCAGAGACTGTCATACAGAGTGAAGTCAGAAAGAGAAAAACAAATATAGTATATTAACACATACATGTAGAATCTAGAAAAATGGTACAGATGAACCTATTTGCAAAGTAGAAATAGAGACACAGACGTAGAGAGCAAATTTTAGGTTATGTGTATTTTACCACAATAAAAAAAAATTTAAGAATGAAAGAGGAGAAAAAAACATGTTATATTAGATTGTAGTCCAATTTCAAGCTGAAGAATGTAAATCATTTTCCAAGATACTTTTTGTGCCCTGCGTGGAGACTTAAGTTTAGAGGATTTGTGGACACAAATTGGAGGCTCAAAGCAGTAGTCCGAGCAGGATGTGTGTGTTCTGCATCCATCATTGCTAAGATGAGTTTCCCAGGCTGATTTCCCTGCTCTGATTCTCTTAAAATATTGGCATTTAAATTGTCTAAGGTGGACCTCCAACCAAGACTGCAGGCAGCCACAATACTGAATGTTTAAGCAAGGTCTAAAGTAGATCATTCACTTGTCTATTTCCTAGGGGGACTTTAATAAAGAAGCTTTCCCTCTGAGTTTAAAATCATGCCATTTTGGGGCTTCCCTAGTGGCGCAGTGGTTGAGAGTCCGCCTGCCAATGCAGGGGACACGGGTTCGTGCCCCGGTCCGGGAAGATCCCACATGCCACGGAGCGGCTAGGCCCGTGAGCCTGCGCGTCCGGAGCCTGTGCTCCGCAACGGGAGAGGCCACGACAGTGAGAGGCCTGCGTACTGCAAAAAATAAAAAATAATAATAATAATAAAAATAAATAAAATCATGCCATTTTGAAAGCTGGGTAAACTTTCTAGCTCTAACCTCTAGATGGCATCAAATATGACCCCAGCCACTAAACGAGTGGTTTCCTTAATGCCTGATTGGTTATATTTGTCAGATTGTTCTTCTACTACACAGAAATTAAGACCAAAGGGGAAAGGGTAGTTTTATTTCCTGTGGCCTTCTCTTCACCAGATGGAGGAAAAGGGAACTAGTTAATTAAGAGGGAAAATGAAGAAAAGAGGAAGCAATTACATCTTGTAATCCTCCAGTGCATGTGTAGCCAAATGTAGCTCCTCAGAGAAATTCACTCAGTGGCTTCCACATCAGGCCAAACAACTGGCTCCATGCCAGAAAAGAGAAAGCAAGTGCTCAAATGCTGTGGAACATTCAGGAAGATTACTCACTGGAGTATACCCTGTCCATTCCCACAGACATAGGCAAACATGGCTCTCAACCTTGAACCTTTTCTTTGGCTCTTACTAAGTTATTGGTTTCTCAAGGGAGAAGCTGCTAGTCCTGTGTGAAGTTTGTTTTCCTTCATCAAAAGTGTCACTGCTCCGCACCTGAGAGTGTATTACTTCTGCTGCATCTGCCTTAGAGCTCTGCTCAGCCCTCTTTGTTACTGAGGCATCAGCTTGGAGCATGACTCCGACACACAAACTCCCCACACCCAAACATACTCTCGGTGCATAGAATGCTTCTTGGAAAAAGCACCTCAGCCTGGCAGATGGACACATGTGTCCTGAGATGAATGAGCTACGTAGACCAAAGCTGTCATCAAAATTCCCCAAACTATAATACCAGTCGTTAATGTCTAAAACTACACGGAAATATGTGTGGCTGAAGCCCAGAAGAAATAAAAATCAATACACCTTCTTGTTAGGTTTCTTGGAACAGCAGTCCAGGAAGTAAAGAATTACAGTGTGGACCTAGATATATTTTTGCACATTCTTACAGATGCATGATATTAAAGACAGTTATTAAATAAAAGAAATATGCTTGAGGGCATTTTTTGAGGAATAAGGCTAAAGAACTTCCTGAACATTCAACAGATGCATGAAAGTACTGTTTACATACAGCCAGATCGCTGTAACCATACTGCAGTGCAGCGCAGTGCCGGCCTTGGTGGCATACAGCTGAACAGGAATTTACAGGCTGGTAGCAAAAGCATGTAATAAAACATGCAAATAAAGAGTGACAAAAGTTATAATAGAAAAAATAGAGGGCTGTGGCATTAGGGGGCCTACACTAACATAAAGGGTCTTTCTGAAAATAAGTGATGAGATCCAAATAATTTTAACTTAAGCTTCCTGTGAGAGCTGCTTCTTGAAGTTTTGGTATGAATGGAAGGGCGTTAAAGTATCATCTCTCCATCTTTCTGTATCAGATAAAAGTCAGAGCCAAATGAGGCAAGCAGACAGAAAGGTGGAGATGCTGCCATTGCTTTGAGAGCTGCTACTGCCTGGAGGCAGCTGACAATAGAGAAATTATTAGTCCCAACCCTTAACCAGAGGACACTCAACGGTGTCTTCTTCGCTCACATTTTCATGCAAACCGCACTCTACAGTATTAGCTTGCTCATCTGCCCAAAGGACGTCAAGGATTTCAAGCCATTTTGGATAAGTACGTATGGAACTAGAAAGCGTTAACTCGTATATATTTCAATATCACTTTATCTTATATTAGTGGAATCAACATATTAAATTGTGCTATACTACATACAACAGTTATAATAGGGAAGTTATCCATTCCTTCTGGAAATTATTGCTGTTGCATGGACCCTATCAATTAAAAAGGAAAACCAGGGGTTAAATTCATTGGCTATGAGAGGGTAAAGTTAACTCTGATTAGTAGAAATAAAATGACTTAATTTGAAAGTACACAGGTCAGTGAGACCTTATCAAAGAGACACAAACTAGGGAGAAACCACAGACGGAACTGTAGAAAATGTCTCATTCTTGTGACCATGAAATTAAGGGAAGTCAATGTCAGTTCAAGTGGAGGAGAATCTCCAAAGAGCTCCAAAGAGGTGAACCCCTGCTCTGTTAAAGGCAGCCTCAGAAACCAGCATGCTTCCTTCACCATACTGGTGAAATTATTATAATGAAAAAATTATAAACATCTAAAACAAATAGTAATTACAACCAGAGTAACATAATTTCTGGTTTTCTGCACCTTGAGGGAAGATCCAAGAAGGAACTTGAGAAGGAATTTTGTGATAAAAAAATGAGATCAACAAGGAAAAGAATTTGAGTTCCATATTCCAGAGCTCCTGGGCTAAGTCAGTATGGATAATAAATCATGTAGTTTCATGAGGTCTGGCCCACTCCCCTCCCGAACAGTATAGCTGCTAGGAAGGAACCTTGGAAGAATAGGAGGTGACAGAAAACTCATTTCCTGGTAACTTGTAAACTTTGCTTTAGGACGGGAGCAATCCTAGCACGGACTGCTGCTCGGCTGGTTCTCCCTCCCCCTGTTACTGTCAGCTGCTACTCCTACAAGGGCAGCTTGCTCTCACCAATCACTTGATATGCGTCAGACAGACATAGGTTTTATCATTTCCATTTTCAGATGAGGAAAGTGAGATTAAGTAACTCAACCAAAGCTATGAAAAGCACTAGGTGGAAGGGCAGTATTGAGATCCAAGCCTGCTGGCCATGAAGCCCATGTTCTCAAACTCTGGACTACAAACTATGAGACCTTCATGTCTTAAAAGACCTATACTGCTGACCTCCAAAGTATGGGGCAAGGCGATCCACTATTTTGAGAAAATGAAATATTAGACCTTCTTTAGAAAATATCAGAACATCTTTTTCTATTCATTTTCAGTCAAAAAATAAGAAATTGTTATGCCAATATTTAGTATACTGGTTGAGTCCAGTGCATGAGTCTGCTTGTTTGCTGGGCACTCAAATACAGCATGGAGTATTCTGGAGGAAGAAAGGGGTTCACCCACTTAGCGGTTCACAATGGAACCTTCCCTTGTTCTTTTATATCAATATATTGCAGCATGTTGCAGTTTACGGTACCTAGGTAGATACAGGTGATGTTTTAACAATGAATAAAAAGTAAATGCTTTTTAAAAAATTTGTTTAGGAGAGCATTTGGAAACTAGTTATTTGCAAATGTGTGTGTAGTTATATGTTTCTGCTGCAAAAGACATAATTTGTGTGTCTATCAATCACCTTTCTGATCACTTCAACACTCTCTGCCCCACCTCTCTCCTGTCCAGTCCCTGTGTGGTGCATAGACTCTGGCGTCCTTCAAGCAGTTGACAGCACCCAACTGTTTGGGATGCTTCTTTCTTGCCTCCCACCTCAGGTTTTTTCCTGTTGACTTGGAGGGGTGAAAGGCCACAAGACCCGGCTGAGCACCCACACAAGCACAATCCAAAGTGAATTTTTGAACCCACACAAGTGCAATCCAAAATGAATTTATGGAGGATGGGAGCGAGACAATACATTTTCGCCATTCCTTCCCCTGGAGGGACTGTCCTGAGAAGCAGTCATTTATATAGCCTTTGTGAAGACCATCTCTCAAAATCGAAAATCAGTCATGCTCTGTGGACAACTCAATAATACGTCCTTGACAGGCTCTCCCTTTCCATGTCCCTCCCTCCTGCTCCCTAGGATTGTACAGTTCTAAATAAAACCCAAGTTCTGCTTTCTGGAAAACCCAGGCTAAGGCAGGATGTCCCCTCTAAAATCTCCCTTATCTGTACCAAGAAAAAAATGGAAACAAAATATTGTAACCAGTTTCAACATCCGCAAAGTAATATATTAGTTGGCTTTAATCTCATTTGTTAAAATACAAAAATGCAACACCTTCCAAGGAGTATGCAAGAGCAGCTGATTAAATCAGGAATGATAGGAATTTTTTTGCAGAATTTAAACAATAACAATAAGAAAGCTTTTGTATAAAGGGTGGATGATTGACAAATGCATATCATAATTAAGGGCAGCTAATGATGTACCTCTTCCATAAGGACCCAAGTATATTTGTGGGGCATCTTTTTCAGCTAAGAACTTAGAAACAGATCTTTGTATAGCTGAATCACAAAGTGCAGGCCATGATTCAAACCAAAAATAATGAAGTATATTCAACCACATTTATGAAAACAAAAAATTTTTGTATTATTAATAAAACTTTAAAATTAATTTTTAAATATTTTAGCTTTTTATTTTCTATTTTATGGACATTTTATGATTCCTACACATACAATTTTAAATCAGTAAATAAACATATATTGGGATGAATCCTCAAAATTATTCTATTAATGGGATGTGTGTTCAGAAAATGTTTGCAGACCACTGACACAGATTGCCTGAACTTGATTCCTAATTCAGCCTCTTACCACTTGTGTGACCTGGGACAAATTACTTAATCTTTCTGAATTTGCCATTTGTAAACTGAGAATGATAATAATATTCACCTTGTAAAATTGCCATGAGGATTGTAGGTAAAAGGCTAAGAAATGCACCTGACACATAGCTAGGAACGCACAAATGTTTATTATTATTATTAACACGATATTAATGCAAGCGCAATATCTTCTTTACTTGCCCGACAGAAAGACCACTAGCCAACACAGGCAAAGTATTGTATAACCAGGTGCTTTCAAAGGCTGGGGTAGGCGTTCCTGAAAGTAAAAATCCCCCTAGAAAAGGTAAAGAGCCTTTCAGAGAAGAAAGTCTTCAGGTTTAAAAGAGTTTTGAGATCTGGTCCAAGCCATTTACAGTCTGCCCTCCATATCCACAGGTTCAGCATCCGAGGATTCAACCAAAGAAGGATCAAAAATTCTGGGAACACTTAAGAAAATCTGAGAAAATCGGACTGCAGTTGGGTGAATGCGCAGATGCTGAACCTGCGGATAGGGAGGATGGACTTACTACACTGTTTTACATAAGAGACTTGAGCGTCTGCGGATTTGGGTGTCTGCGGGGAGTCCTGGAACCAGTCTCCCGTGGATACCGAGGCAAGACTGTATTTTACAAATAAGAAAACTGTGGATCAAAGGGGTGGATTCATTTTCCAGGTGAATGAATGGTAGAGCCACTTCTGTTTTAATTCTGCACACACAAAGGTCTTCACACAATAGATAAAGCTCTGGCTTTACTGCAGTCAAAAACGTCTACACCTGCACCTTTCCGTCCCTGAAGTCTGCCAATCACAGTGGTGAAAAAAATTATATTTGTAAAATGGGAATGATAATAATATTTACCTTGTAAAACATAACACAACTTAAGGATGACAGCTCTGAAGAATGACAGTGAACTTTCAAATATGGTACCAATTGCAGCCAACTGCAATCCAAGAAGCAGTTCTGTGAGTCGAACCAGAAACCATTTTCTCCCAAGACATTAAGTAGGCTATGGTAAGTTTACAACCCCTAACACTCCCTAACCCCCTTTCTGCCTTATTTTTCCACCATTGCAGTTATCAATATCTTAACGTGTTCTGTGTGTTGCTGATTTACCTTGTTTAGTGACTGTCTATTCATCGACAGTGAAAGCTCCAGAAAGGCAGGGGTTTTTGTCTGTTTCCCCTGTGCAAATATTTACTGAATGAATGGATATGACCTTTTGAGTCATTCCTGCCACTTTGCCTGTTAACCCTTGGCTTCTATGAATACACAGTAGCACCGATTTCCTAAATTAAATTTCACAGAAGCCTCCTAGACACCTGACCACATAGAATTGGTTCTTCAAATAAATATCTGATTTCAATGATTTGATTAAAATGTACTATTACAGTACATGCGAGCTAAAGCCTACTAATTCTACTAATGGCAGATAAAATATCATTTCCTAAGGAAAATAATCTCTAACCCCTGAGACAAGGCACTTCTCATATTAATGACTTCCATTGTATACTTTACTTTGTGTCTTGTTGCATTTACCACAACTGTAATTAAATCACTATATATGTCACTTATTTGTTCAATGACTATCTTCTCTGCTAAACTGTAACTTCCATGAAAACAGGGACCATCATGTCCATCACTGTATTTCCAAGACCTAGCAGAACCTAGCAAATAGTAAACACTCAATAAGCACACACCAAATGAATGAACAAGCAGAAATTTAATAAGTATTCCATCTTGAACTGATTCTGGAAAAAAAAAAAAAGGATTTAACAGCACATGATATAAGCTATAAATTCGGTCCTTGAAGTCATTTAAGCAAACTCTAGAGAGCTGAGTAACTATTCCTTCAAATGAAGCCAGTTCCTAGTGTTTTTCATCTAAAGCTGATGATATACAGTTACTTCTAGGAAGATATTTTCAGTTATTTCTTTTATATTCCCCAAATCAATATTGCAGGCTCAATAAGGAAAACTTCAATCTCCCAGCAATTTTGCCTTTGACCCCAAGTGAATTGTACTGTCCAGGTTCCTGGTTTCCTTCCAAAATCTGTATCTGGTTTTAAGATAAATTTTCCCAAATAAGCCATAAACATGATTTTGATGACTGAAGAATATTTTCATTTTAGATGAATAAACCAGAGGTAATTCAGACTTTTAAAATTTGTGACCTATGTAATTTGTGACCTATGTACCTACACATACTTGCTTTCATTTCCAAGTTTCCATCACTGTGAGCTCTTAGAGTGAAATAATATCCTTTTTTTCTCTTGAGCGTTTTTCCTGGTTCCTAAGAGAATAAAATAGAAGCAAATTAAACCAAGTTTCTTTCATGTTAAAGAGATATATAAGAGCAAGTAAAACCCCCTACCCACACACATATAAACAATTCCCTGCCAAAACAATATTGTGTTCATCTTACAATATCCTTAGAGTTTAAGAATTCACAGAGGATTTAACATAATGGCAGTCAGTACTTGGAACTAGACAGACTGGAAAGAAGGAACGATCCTGTTTAGTCCTGGCAATTCACAAATAAAATGCTAAAGGAAATAAGACATGAGTAATTAGAAGAGAAGTCCTAAAACAAAGAACTGGAAAATTAGAAAAAAGAAGAAGAAAGGGTAGTCTGTCATGCTATTATGCCTTAAAATAACTGTCAAATTCCTAACACTAGCAAGCCAAAGTATTTCTGTACACTATATAAAGTATGCCATTGTACATTAACATTATGCCTCTATAATCTTCTCAATATCAATGGCCCTCTCTCCAGAAGCCAAAATGTGAACATTTTGTGAATGTTTGTGAACAACCTCCTGAAGAAACCAGACATCCTAAGGACTATCCTATAATGAGGTGATAAAAGTGAGTAGTATTTTGACCCATAACGGAAGTAAGGCAGGATGGGGGAGTTTTTAATTGACTCTACTAGGCTTCAAGTTACATAGATATACTTCATGTACTCAAACACAAAAGTACATGATTGGGCACAGCCAGGTGTATGTTATCTGTTGCCACAATAGTAATGTGTAACAAACCAAAAAACCTCAGTGGCATTTAACAATAAATGTTTATTGCTCACATATCTGGAGTGGTTGACTTGATGGCTAGAAGCCTCTGCTTTTCTTGCCTGGGCTCACTCATATATCAGTGTTGGCTGGCTGTAAGCTAACCTAGAATAGCCTCAGCTGGGACATCTGGATCTTCAGCTCTGATCACATCTCTGATCCTTTCCTTGTGTCTCCAGAAGATAGTTGGGTATATTCTCATAAACAAGACAGAGGGGCAAGAGTGTACATGCATTTTTCAAGCTTCTGATTGTATCATGTTTACTAAGCTCCTATCAGCTAAAACAATAGGCCAATAAACATGGCCCAGGCCAGTATCAAAATAGGTATACACTAGAAAGTTACACAGCAAAGCACATGGATATGGGGGCTCAGGGGGTAAAGAATTGGAGCAAATTGGCAATCTACCACATCAGATTACCCAGTATTATTTTAGTACTATTCTAGGCACTGTAGGAGGTCCAAAATTGATATAGTGCCCCATATTTTAAAGGTCTTAAAGAAATGTTTTTTTCAAAATGTGGGCCATGACCCCTTAGTGGGTCATTAAATCAACTTAGTGGATTATGATCAGCATTTTTAATGGGATGGAGTGTAATGCAATGGCGAATAGAATAGAATAGAATAGAATAGAATAGGATAGGATAGGATAGAAAGAGTCTGCAACCCATAAGGTAAGTATTGTTTCATAAAACCTTTGACTGGAGTGTGTGCATGTACACACAAATGTTAGTTCCAATGAAAAATATATATCTTACTGTAGATTTCACACAGAAATTTGAAAGTCACTGTTTTAAAGCATACTGAACCAAAGTAAAATTCCGATTTTGCATGTTCTTCATCTTTTATCTTTACTGCCATCAGTGGGAACCAATGAATGATGAACTCTCAGCAAAAGAGTAAAACCTAGATCTTCACTAAGCAGTGTCCCATGAGCAAGAAGCCATTTGGTGGGGTGGGGAAAGTTTACCTTGCTGGTATAAGTCATGGTCTCAGACCTCAAAGAAGCTTACATATTGCTATTAATAGCCCAATCTAATACATAGGAAAATATTCTACAACATCACTAAGTTGAACGTGTTACAATCAGGTGATAATTGAATGATGAGTTTGAAAAAAATATTAAGATAAAATAACTCCCAAGTACATAATGGTAACCCTCCCAGGAGTTTTTGTTTTTGTTTTTTGTTTTTTTGGTGTTTTGTCTTGTTTTTTGCTGTGAGCTTCTACTTTGTACTTAGAACTTAAGAACAACACTGCAAAGTGGATATTATGGTTATCATCTCTTAGCTATGTGACTTGGAGTAAAACCAAGCAGGTCCCTTAAGGACCCTCTCTAGTATACAAACCCTTAGCCTTTGTCCCCCATCTCTTGAAATAAAAAGGTTCTGCTTCAAGCCTCCCCTGAGTCTCAGAAGGCTGGCTCAAGAGTTAACGATTAGGAAAATGTGAACATGTAGTAACAAAACTAGCTATTGGGCCAGAAACTGGTAACAATTTAAACAATATATCAGCCATATAGCAGAGTCACAGGACCTTTAGCTCCTCCTTGAAGCACATAGATAATAATGTCTAATGCACATTCCTAAGTTGTTTTTATAGAAACCAGACTCCTACCAGCTAGCAACTGCTGATCACAGCATGTAGTCTCCAAGCCAGTTGGGACCAGAAGGCTAATGATGTTGATTTCTGAAACATCACCCTGTTACCTTACCACCAACCAATCAGAAGAAAGTCCATAGGTTGATCAGACACCCTGTAACCCCCACCCCTAATGTTGCCTTTAAAAACCCTTTCCTGAAAGCCATAGGGAGTTCTGGTCCTTTGAGCACTAGCTGCCCATTTTCCTTGCTTGACACCTGCAGTAAACACTGTACTTTCCTTCATCACAAACCAGTGTCAGTAGATTGGCTTTGCTGTGTGTCAGGCAAGCAGACCCAAATTCCAGTTTGGTTACAGGAGCATATTATTTAATCTCTCAAATCCCCATTTCCTTATCTGTAAAAATGGTACCATAATATCCACTTCATAGAATTCCTAAGTGTTTGGCACCAAGTAGGATCTCAAAGCAAAAACTAGTTTGTCCTTTATTTATCTTTGTAAATCCCATGACACCTAGCAGGATACCTAGCACATAGTAGGTGCTCAGCTAGTCAGTTTATAAAAAATGGATTATCCTCTCTAGAGCCAGGAATATTTCCTTCGGACCACCTGGCCCTTCTGTCAAAAAAGTTCTCATGTAAAGGCAGCAATTCTCAATAGAAAATTTATCTCCCTGTCTCAAGACTGAGAACAATTGATTACTCAGCCACCTTGGAAAGTTCTTATCTCTTTTACCACCACGGATATTATATGAGATTATCTCCTTCCTTCTTCTTGCTTCCTCAGAAAATGAGGTGTTATGACTTTTCTTAAGCTGGGGCTCTGTGGTTCTTCGTTGTCATTTGACATTAAACCTTAAGTAGGTCATTTCCTATATTCCATAGGTGGTTCTGAAACAGTTCTTAATGAACAAGAGTCGTATTCCACTTATTTCGGATATTGTGTTCCCCCTCTTCTTGTGCATGCTTTCTGTCTCTGTGTGGAAATATGTTTATGGAATTTTTTGTTTCACTGACTGTCTTTTTTGCAGGGTAATAGCACAATTTTGAAAGGTTAAATGTCTTTAAGAACTCAAATTAAAATACTTAGCATTGAATAATAAATAAAAATTTTTTATGGGTGTTCAATAGAACCTATAAAGAACTAAATATATTTTTAAAAAGATAAGAGGTAAGGTAAGCCTCTTTACTTTTTTTAAAATACGAACTTAACTAGTTAATATATCATTTTCCTTACATAGTCTTTAAATCTCTTTGCAGTATCACACTCTTCCAGATTCCTTTAAGAATATAATCATTCTCTTTAAAAAACATCTGATCCTGATTCTATCTATTCCAAATCAAATAACCACATATGTGAAGAGAAGTGTTTCCTTTGGATACAGGATTCATAATAACTCACATCAGCTGGGTCCAAAATAAGGCAATCATTTAAGAAGTAAGTATGTATTTCTAAGAATTTTAGCAGCCAAATGAATACTAGAGATGGGACTTCTTCTCACACAATATGGTTCTGCTCACTAACAAGACAGACCAAGCTTGCCTTAGATACATATATTACACCATCAAATTCATCTATATGTATGAAATACATTGTCCCACTTGATATTATTTGCATTGCACATATTTGTTTTATCCTTTAAAGGACATACTGTTGCAAGAGACTTGAATGCAAGAATGGGAAATGATTCTTCCACATGGAATGTGTGGAAGACCTGGGCTAGACGATCTCAGATTCTAGAGAAAGTTATGCAATTGAAAAGGCCAGCATTTAATCAAAATAATTTGCAATCACAACTAATTTCAGTAGAACCTTAACATTAGCAAATATAACATTTATGGTTTTGAGCACTTCAAAGTGATGCTAAAATTCCAAAGCATGTCATCATTTGTAATGTTGTTCGTATGTTAATTTGAACTGCATGCATTGTAATACGGCCTTACCTAAAGCAAAAATAGGAGAGAAGGGTGTGAGGAATCAGATGGCAGAGAGAAGAGCATGAGGAACATGAGGGCACTGAGCTTGGCTTTGTTGTTCTCTTATCACTGAATGTGAACAGATCATTTAATTTTGAGTTATACTTTATTACATTTTACAAGGGAACTCATTTTCTAGGGAAGTAATAATGAGGTTATATCCCTTGAGGATGTCAACAATCTAGTCCACTGCAAAATATCAACCTGAGAATCTTCCCTTACATTTCTCATCAAGAGACCCCATACTTGCAGTTAGCTGTACTTTCAACAGGTCAATTCAATACTCTGTTAGATTGACAGCTTCTGAGTGGTGCAGCATGAGATGACACCAGTGAATTCCATGATAATAAGCCCACTCTCCCGTTTCCTTCATTGTACAAATGCTATGGATCAGGTAAGCCTGGATCCAGATAGTGGTGCTGGCTGAAGTTTTGTGGGCAGGAAAAGTAAACTCATTTAGAATAGGTATTTATTCCTATTAGAGCAAATCATTGGCACTTCCAGGATGAAAAGAGCCCAATGTAGTCAACTTGTCACCAAGTAGCTAGTTGGCCTCAGCTGCTTGTGAGGAATAGTGTCCTGTCAGGGCTCTGACAGGACAACAGGGCTTGAGACCTGTTGCTGGCAGGTTGGACACTCGGAGTTGGCAATAGCAATATTTGCCTTCATAAGTAGGAATCTATGCTGTTAAACCCATAAGTACCTTTCACCTCTGCCTCTATGGCCTCTTCATTCATATGCTTAGTGTGTAGTTCTGAAATGGGAAAGACATAGGCTGGCTAATGTCAACTGCCTGACTTGCGTTGTCTACTAGATCATTTTAGTGCCATTGAATAGTATATACTTTCTAGTAAGCACAAATTAATAAGTGATAACAAAAATCACACTTCATGCCAACTTCCATATGTCCATCCACCTGCCTCTACCCCAGACTTTATCTCTGATCTTTCAGTCTTTTTTTCCTTCCAGGCCCTTGACCAAACCCTCCAGGACATTCAACATGGCCCAGATACATGGACCATTTCTTCTTACTAGTAAAGTTGGTGACCAGGTACACTGCGCAAAGCTCTACCATGGGAAGACTTTTTTCTTCAACGTTAGCTTTCAAGACCACCCTGCTTGCGGCTGTATTGCATCTGCCATCCATTTCTGGCTTACAACCATGTACCAAGTCAACCCATCCATAAACCAACCTCAGGTTTATCCTCTTCCTTCTACTGGTTGTATGCACCTCCCTCCCAATCTCAACCTCCTGCCAGGTATGAGCTGAGCCATAGGTGCTGGCGTACCATTGTGGGTGATATGGGCACAGCAGGTATCTTGACTATTCATGCCATCTGGTCCTCAGTCTGGGTGTACTCAACTTTGTGACTTGTGTCCAACAGAACCCAACTCATAATAAGCAGTTCCTGATGCATGGTCACTTAGGTCTGTTGGAGTATATGACCCAAATGACAGAGCTGCTTCCACCACAGACTGAACCTGCTGCAGAGCCTTTTCCTGTTCCAAGCCTCTCTCAAAACTGACAGCCTTTGGGGTCACATGATATATGAGCTGGAGCAGTATTCCTACACGTAGAATGTGTTCTTCCAGGACCTGAATAAGCCTAGTAGGGATTGTGCTGACCTCTTTGTGATAATGGATGAAGGTTGAGGCAAGTTGTCTTATGTTTTGGAGATGTCCCAGCATGCTCCTAGGACCACTAGACCCCTGAAAACTTTGCCCAAGTGGTAGGTCCTAAAGTCTTTGTAGAATTTATCTTCCACCTTGTAGACTGAGGACCAAAGTCTCCAGCATGCTAACTCTTGCACATCCTGCCTGAGCAGCATGCTATCCACAATGTGATAAATCAGCTAATGTTCTACATTATGTCCCAGCAATCTAGATATTTTCAGACTGTATTATGGCAGAGGTCCAAGACTTAACATAGTCCTAGAGCAAAACTATAAATGTATATTTTTTTCCCTCCTTGTGAATGCAAACCTTTTCTAACCTCTTCCCTGATAGGGAAAGAAAAGAGTCCCATTACCAAATCAACAGCTGCAGATTGTGTAACAAGGCCATGTTAATCTACTCTAGCAAACCAGATCCCCTCTGCCACAATCTCTGCAATCGAGGCTGCTACTTGATTGAGTCTACGGCGGTATACAGTCATTCTCCAAGATACCTCCAGTTTCTGCAGGGGCCAGACTGGTAAATTAAATAGTGACATGATGGGGATCATCCTTAAGATCCTTAAGATCCCAGCACTAATCTTCACTCTCTCTTATAATATGATATTACCTTTTGTTTAGTATCTTGGCTAGGCAGTTTCAAAGACTTCCTCTTTGCCCCCCATGCTACCATAACTCTTACCCCACAGGCTAAAGATAAAATTGCAAATTCTTCAATTCCCATTTTATATTCAGGAACTGAGGAAAAGACCACCTAGTGAGTTCACAGACCCAGTGTATCCATGGCAAGCTGGACTTTGGCCAGGATTCCATTTATTACATGCTCTTCCTATATCACAAATCTAACAGTGGGACCATAATGATGCTTCAGGTCTCCAAGTATCAATGTAAGATCTTATGTCTAACAATGGCTGAAATGTCCTAATATTCCCCTTTCCCCATTGTACAATCACTCAGATAAATAGCCATAGGTCCCACTGTGGAGGGACTGGAGGAATCATTACCATGTATACTTGCCATGGTGATACCACATCCTTCCCACTGGAAAGCAGCCACGTCTTCAGGCACTGGGTTCTGGGTCTGAAAACTGGCTCAGGTCTGAAAACTGCAAAAGAGATTGTGACTTTCTGTTGGTGTGACCACTCTCAGTTTCCTGCTCTTTTATGATTGTTTTCTTTGATTAAATATATGTATTGAGCAATACCATCTTTGACTCTTCTTCTATTTTACCCCTAACAATGTTATTTATATTCTGTTAACTATCTTTCTGCAATTCTCTGTAGGTTAAGCCTCCTTGGCTGCCACTCAATCCTGGCAGTTGTCCCAAAAATTGCAACCCCGGGCTTCTGGCAGTTAAATGTAGCCACCTGGCCTCTACAACTTCGGAGGTCTGTAATCCTCATTAGTATCAATGAGCCAAGCTCTGTGACAGCCTCTCCTACCATCAGCTTTTGTCTGCAGAAGAAAGCCATGTGGAAATAGACAAAGACCACCTGAATGATAAGAAATGGAGGCTGTTTATTCAGAGCTCTCTACAGCAAAGGAGTCAGCCACCATCACTCATGTTTGATGGAGACTCAAAGGCAGGCAAGGGGAGTGGAAAAGCTTCACAGTAAAAATTAAGGGAAGATTTTAGGTATGTTCTGATTGCAGGGTAGTTTGCACGAGGAAGCTGGAGGCAGGCTAACTAGGAGGGCATCTTATGAGATTGTTTTCGGGAGCATATTTGGCTTTCAGTGGTTGGTCCTGAGTTGGAATCAATAAAAAATGACGAAGCTGCCGATTATTGGCTAAGTCCTGACTCTGGGCTAATTGCAGCAGAGGTTGTGGTTGTGAATATTTGTATATTTAGTCCCTCAGCCACCATTGAACCTCCTGGTGATGTTGGTGTCTCTCTATTCTGGGCTTGGTGTGATTCCTGGCCTTTTCTGTGAAATATACTTCTCAGCTGTGTTTTCTGGCCTTGCATAGTTTATCTAGTCCAGAAGACCTACCTCCCTTCTTCCGTCATTTGTCACAGTAATGCAGACTTTTCAACCATGGGCCATTGCTTTCAGTGGGCTTTTGGGGTCTTTGCCAGGGTATTGAATCCTGCATTTTGCAAAAATGTCCCCAAGTTCACAAACTCACTCTTATCCAGTCTTATGTCCCAGACCTCTTGATCAAGCAACCACAAATCCAGTCCCTTGGGAGCTGCCCAGCTCCTACCAGTTAATGCTGGCTAATTCTTACAGTTCCCTTTCCTCTCTTATCAGGCCCAGCATGTCCCTAGTTGGGTTTTGCTACAACTTAACCCTAGTTATCAACCCAGTGGTCATGAGAAGAGGTAAGGGGAGATCCTGAGAGGGGGGCCTACTGCCTTGCTAAAAAGACATCACAGTGTGTTCCCACCAGGGGAGAATGCTATCTCTTAATAGGAAGGAGTGGGCCACCTCCGCAACTCTGAGGGCTCAATGGAATATGGAGAGCCCAAATCTTTGAGGGTGTCATTACAGATGTCCTCATCTGATGTGTCAGGTCCCAGGTTTGCCCAACCAGAATCCTGGTCTTGGCATAATAGAACTTTCATTTATATTTAATCGTCTTAGTAGCTTGGCAACACTATTAAATCCTGAGTTTAGTCTTCAGCTTGTTCCGCTCCCTCACTGCAGGCAATAAGGGACTCTGCAAACCACAGGCTTTCTGGCAATATTCAATTGTTTCTTAACTGCCCTCAACTTTTCATTATGCCTCTATAGGTCATCAGTGCAACTTAGTAACAACCAGGCAATTCTGCTAGTTTTAGCAATTGGACTGCCATTTTGTGCCAGAGCATCTGTGCCCCAAGTCTCATTGGATCCAATCCCCAAAACACATCTTACCTCCTGCTTTCCTGCACCACTCCTGCAACCAACAGTGTCAGCTGGATCTTCTGGGAAGCAGACACCCAGATGGAGGTAAGAGTGCAAGAAGCATATGGGATAAGTGTACGTGATAAAGGGGGATGGAAGAAAATTGGGCATGAAGGGCTAACTATGATGCAAACCTGACAAAGTCTCAGTCAACCCAGTTAGTAGCTCCAAGGGTAAGTAATATCCCCCATTGGGCAGATATGGTCAGTCACTGGCCGAGGGCTGTCCGGGAAGCTGAGGTGACTCTGAAGTTGCTAAGAGCTGGAGAATTGTCAGTTTACTGCCTTTCTTGCAGCTGCACAGCAAGTTCTCTCTTGAGGGTCATCCAAGCAGACCTCCATGCTGCTACATCATCCAAGTGCCAACGTTTATATTTCCTTTCTTTTTCTTGACCTTGTTGACTACAACTTCCAGACAAATGTTAGTTAGTGGCAAATAGCTTTCTCTGACTTTTTTAATTTGATGGTAAAACCTCAAGAGTGTCCCCTATAAGCATCATTTGGCTATTGGTTTTGGAGATTCTTTATCATGTTAAGGAAGGGTCATCTATTTATAGCATAATTAAGGCTAGTTATTAGGAAGGAGTGAAAATGCATGCTCAGCAACTGCTAAGATTTTCTCTTTTTGAGCTGTTGATGTAATAATACTAGAGTTCTTAGCTGTCTGGTTCTTGGTTCTTGTCTTTTAGTTTCCTTGATTTTACCCTTTTACCCTGAGCATTCTCTAAGAAACTTCTCTCTCTCTGGTCCTTTCCCTAGTCAGGTTACCCTTCTCTAGCCCACAGCACACAGATCTCTGTAGCTACCTGTTTGGTCATGCTCCTGTGACTAAAGGAACTCAGTAATTGAGGCTCTTTCTTTATTTTTTAAAACTCTTACACTTATCCCATAATTTAAGAGTCCTAGAACGATCTCTAGCTCAAATCCAGTGTCCCTATTGATTCAAATAATGCCTTAATGTCAAAATATGCAGCAGAGAGTTTTCCTACCACAAATTCTATTCTACATTGTAGGTGCCAATCCATGCAAAATTATTGACTTAATCACTTACAGTATAATTTATATAAAATAGACCAAAAGAATAGTCTGCTCTTAGAGGAAATAAGGACTGCCTTCTCTCTTTTCTTACCACCCAGGAATTTTCAGAATATCCTTTCAAAAATCAGCACCACCTTGCTCTTCCACACTACATGTCTGGATGTCTCAATATAATATCCTATAGGAAGAGCACAAATGCTTAGAGATAGCTTTTCTATTATGTACTATTACTATATTCTAATCTATTATGCACTATTACTACATTCTATTTCTTCTATTAGAGAAAATGGTTAAAATTTGAGACTTGTGGCATCTATTACTCTATTGTCAGCCATTTTTTGGGTCAGGTTGCATGATCTTGATATTGTTCCTGGGTTTTTAATGGTCCTTCAGAGCCTTTACTGTAATATCAAAAAGGGTGAATCAAAATGGATGGGAAATGGGCTCCTGACAGAGCAGATTCAGCTCCAAACAGCACAAATGTCCTAGCCTGCCTGCTCTTTAATTTTTACCCAAACCATTTGATACATTTTTTGATAACTTGGATACATGACCTCCTGTCATAGCCTCTTCCTTTATGCTGCTAACATAATCCTATTATCATTCTGAGAATGGCTTCAAGGAGCCACTAAGCTTTTGGGGCAATTACTAACATGAGGAACAGCTCAATATCAATTAGACCAACACTAGGATTGCTGCTTTTCACAAACACTCTTCAGCATTTTGATAGCAAATACAGAGCAACTCTATAAAAAGGTTAACTCATTTCATTATTTAATGGAGAATTTTGCAATTAACTCAACCAAACAGAGTCACTGGAATACAGTCCCACACAAAATTAAATATTCTACAAGTTCTACTATGCCAGAGACAGAATACTATCAAAATTGGAGCCTAGCACCAAGGCCAGACTGACGAGGATGCTGGTGATAGAACTATGCAGAAAACAATGTCATTGATCCACCCAGACCACTTCAGACCCTTCCCACCATTTTTGAATGTCCCTTCACTAGATTCTGTGTGCTTTGGCTCCCAATGACCAGCACTCATGTGTGTTCTTCAGATGACAACCCTCATGGTACTGGAGTGGCTTTCCCTGCATGGGCAGAGAGCCAGGAGGGCCTGGCATTTATACCTCAGCTCACAGCCCCACCACAGGGAGTCATTGTCAATCAATCTGAATAGTGGGTGCAAGGGTACAAAAGCCCAACTCTTCTGCCTCAGGTAGGAAAATTCTGAGGTATAAGGTATATCCCAGAGTTCTTTTGCGGATCAGGCAAAGCTACCCATATTAGTCAGAATTCTCCAGAGAAACAGAACCAAAAGGACAGCTAGATAGCTAGATAGCTAGCTAGATAGCTAGATAGCTAGCTAGCTAGCTAGCTAGCTAGCTAGATAGATGATAGATAGAAAATGATAATTTGGATCATTTGATTGTGAAGGCTGAGAAGCCCCACAATCTGCCATCTACAAGTTGGAAACCCAGGAAATCCAGTGGTGTAATTCAGTCTGGGTCTGAAGGCCTGCCTGAGAACCAGGGGAAATGGTGGTATAAATCCCAGTCTCAGGGCAGAACAGATGAGAGGAGATGTCCCAGCTCAAGCAGTGAGGCAGGGAAAAAGGAAGGAATTCCTCCTCTTTCTGCCTTTTGTTCTATTCAGGCCCTCAGTGGATTGGATGATGCCCAAGTTGCATGATCTTGGGGAGGGGAAATTCTTTACTGAGTCCACCGATTCAAATGCTAACCTCATCCAGAAACAATCTCACAAGTACACCCAGAAATAATGCTTAATCTGGGCCCACTGTGGCCAGTCAAGTTGCCACATAAAGTTAACCATCACGCCACCTCCATCACCTCCAAAGGACTCTACCTGAGATCCCAGCCTTGCTTGGCTTCCTTCCCTGCCCTGCCCTGCTTCTCCTTCTCCCTTCTTCCAGGGACACCTTCTTAACAAAGCACTTACACACAGACCCTCATGTACAATCTGCTTCAAGAAAACCTGACTTAAGATAAACTGTTAATAGTTTTCCACTGAGAGCCATTTGGCCCCGGGAAGTGGGAGGCTGAGCTCACAAGAAAAGGTCATATAGCACCAGCTGTGGGGTGAAGGAGAAGTTGGGAACCCAACTGAGTCTGATGTCTCTGATCAAAAGCCAAGAGGAGAGAGTTCATATTGGAGAGGAAAGTGAACCTCACCTTCTGGGTTGAAAGAATTTATACATTTAATTATCTTATTTTAAAAGGCCCATGATCTCAAAATAAGCACTGTAAAAAGCCTTCCAGCTGGCTGACTGAACACGTGTATTCACATCTCCTCTGTCACAGTTTGGGCTCTCTGGGAAGCAGACTTGGATTTCGAGGTTAGCATGAACAAGGTCTATTAAGGAATACTCTTGGGGTCAACATCTGTGGAAGGGAAGGGAAGAATAAAATAGACAGAGGGAGAAGCTGGGCTGGGTGAATTCTCAATGTAGGCCTCTGCTGACCCCACAGGAAGCTCTGAGGCTGGGTGGTCTTCTGAATTGTAGCAAGTTGGCTGAAAATGTTGAGCCTTGAGTTGATGAGTCATTGGTTGAAGGCTCTCCCAGGAAAGGCGCCAGCCTTGGTCAGCTGGAGGAATAAGCCCTTCAGTCCTGAATGGGATCTTGACAGCACACACAGCATCGTCTACATCCTTCCTCACAAAATCCTATTGAAATAACAGGCAAAATATAAAAATGGACTTATAATGAAATCAAATGAATCTGGAATATCAGGAGAGGTATCTCTAGCAAAACTGAACAAGGAAAACTTTCTGGAATAAATTGGTGAGAAAGGATT
This sequence comes from Tursiops truncatus, assembly GCF_011762595.2. Taxonomy (NCBI): domain Eukaryota; kingdom Metazoa; phylum Chordata; class Mammalia; order Artiodactyla; family Delphinidae; genus Tursiops; species Tursiops truncatus. The sequence goes on from NC_047050.1 coordinate 37,118,992, forward strand.
GCTAAAATTGCCCAATAAAATGAAGAGACTGAAGTGATTTTCAGGTGTCAGAGAAATATCCCAAACAAGTCCCAAAATATCTCGGGCAGAGCCCTAAATAACCTGAACATTAGAAGCAGCAATGGGTGAGTGAGAATGCATGCCACAGGCATCAAGCTGGGTAATTAACTGCAGAGTGAAACAATTGAGCCAGCCCTGCACTTTCCAAGAAGCCAGGGAAATCAAGTGCAGAAAGTAGTTCCAAAAAATGAATGGGGGCCAGGAAGTAGGGGAGAGCAGTGAGTAATAAACTGAGTTAAATGCTGCTGGAGATTAAATAAGGTCTAAAACTTCAGCACCTCACTTTACAGGTAAGGGAAATGGAAAAAAAAAAAAGATTCAATGACTTGGCTGAAGTTCACACAGCCTCTTTTGTTTCTTTCTTTTTTTTTTAATTTCATTGAAGTATAGTTGATTTACAATGTTGTGTCAATTTCTTCTGTACAGCAAAGTAACTCAGTTATACCTATATATTCTTTCTCATATTCTTTTCCATTATGGTTTGTCACAGGATATTGAACATAGTTCCCTGTACTATACACTAGGACCTTGTTGTTTATCCCCTCTATATATACTAGTTTGCCTCTGTTAATCCTGAACTACAATTCCTTCCCTCCCCTACCCACCCCGCCTTGGCAACCACAAGTCTGTTCTCTACATCTGTGAGTCTGTTTTTGTTTTGTAGGTGTGCTGATACAAATCAGCTTCTTTTTTTAAAATACAACTTTATTGAAATATATTTTACATTTTATAAAATTCATTCGTTTCATGTGTACAATTAAAAGACTTTTAGCAACTTTACCAAATGGTTGCTACCATTACCATAAATTAATCTAAGAAAACGTTTATCCCCATTAGATCTCTCATGTTCATTTACAGTTAATCCATCCCACCCCTAGCTTCAAGCAACCACTAAACTACTTTCTTTTTATATTAACTTACATTTTCTGGGCATTTTGTAGAAATGGAATCAAGCAATATGTAGTTGTTTGTGTTTGGCTTCCATCACTTAGCACAAGGTGTTTGTGGTTCAGCCATGAAGTAGCAAGCAGGTGTCAGTAGTTTCTTCCTTTTTATTGCTGAGTAGTATTCAATGGAGCATCTACCAATTTTGTCTATCTCTTCATTAGTTGATGGACATTTAGGCTGTTCCCAGTTTGGGCTATTATGAATAATGCTGCTATGAACATTCATGAATCACACAGCTTCTAATTGCATTACTGGAATACAAACCTAGACCGTAAGAAGAAAGTTCACATTCCATCTTATGCTGCTTGGAGTGAAACAGCTTTCTCTGATTTATTTTCACAAAGATGTCTTCCTCTTTCAGTCACTGGGCCATGGAGATTGTGTCACGTTCAAAGTCACCGCTGGCAGACCCACACCACTAGCCCTCCATCCACAACAGGACATGAATGAATGCCAGGGTGGTGCCACTTAGGTTTCAAACTAAGATCCCCAGAGGCAAGATAAATGGAATTGATGTAGGTAAAGTCCATAGACTAATACCTGAACCATGTGTAGTATTTGTTATTATGATTAGTATCCATAAAGTTATGGCTGACTTAACTTTTATTTTTTGAGATAATAGCAAATTATTTAATTTTGCTTAGGTAAGAAAGCTGTTTCTTATTTATGAAATTATAACAGTTAATAACTATAAATCATACTAAGTATGAAATCTGTGCATTACCATTTTAACCTGCTATAAAAATGTTAATAATAAAATGTGGTTATAACTATAGACTGGTGAAGAATAAAACTGCTCAGCACCCTTCTTCTGAACCCTGTTCTCCTCCTGAATCCTCTGTATCAATCGTTGGCATTCCCATCCACCCAGCCACCAAGATAGAAGCCAGAGAGATGTCCTATAGCTTCTCCATCTCTCTCATTTCTTCTATCCACCCAATTAGTCATCAGGTCTCCCCTCTCTTCCCTCCTTCCCACCCTACTGCACCTGCCATGTCCTGCAAAGGTCCAAACTCATCATTTGGCATCGTCTACATTGTAGACTCTAAAAGATTTTCCATGATCTGGTCCCACCTCACCTCTCCAGGCTCATCTCCCACCCCTCCTTGCCTTGATGTTTCAGAAACACCAAAGCACTTGTAATTCCTCACACACACTTGTTCTCACAAATTATTCTTTCTGCCTAGAATCTCCAACAGTACCTCAATCTGCTTTTTCAGGTCCATAATTTAATGTTAAACTCAAGAACCACTAGGCCCAAAATACCTTTCTTGACCCCCAAAACCTGGATCAAATCCCTCTTCTCTGACTCCTCAGTCCCCAGGCATGCCTCATCCTTGCATTGATCACTTTCTAGTGTAATGACCTCTTCATGGGAAGTTCCAGAGTAAGACAATTCCCAGTTCAAATCTGGCTCTGACACTGACTAGCTCTGTCACTTACAAGCTTGCGATCTTGAGCAAGCCCGTTACAGTCTCAGTTTTCTAACCTGAAAAATGGGGTTATTTCATCAGTGCATATTGATTCAGTAGATCCTTGGACAGATGAGTGAGTGGAGAGAAGAATGGGGGTGTCAACCAACTACGCTTTCATTGATTACAGTGGACATCCGGGGAGGTATCCGAGGGTTTCAGGATTATTTACTTGTTTCTTGGGCACATCACACTCATCTTTCTGTACCTACCTGAGCCGTCTTCGTACCTCCCTCACGCCCAGGCTGCAGGCATCCTAGGCAGCCTCTCCAAACTCTGGGCAGGAGTGGAGTGGTCTGCACTCCTTCATACAGCACTCAGCTCCATCCGTGCATGGTTTTCTGAATGTAAGAAACTCCTTAGAGAAATAATCTTAGTGTTTTGCTTTACTTTTCTTTATGGAACAAAAAAACAAGAAATATATATAATAGAGTTGGGGGAGGGAGAAACCTTTCTTTCCTCAGAGCTGAAAAGGACAAGTGACCATAAAATGAGAACATTCAACCCCCAGCTGAGAAATAAAAACAGAGAGAGGGCCATTAGGCCCAGAGTTGTCACCTGTGTCCCTCCCCTCTCTGGCTGCTCATGGGCAGGAGGGAGCTCAGAGGGAGCTAAATGGCTCTGCTCCCTGTGAGGAAGGGCCCTTCTGCTGCTGGCCGGCCTGGCCTGTTTTTCTTAGTCGCTGCTGTCTTCTCCTGACAGCAGCTCTGCAATGGGAAGGAAGGACACCCAAGCTGTATTAATACCACATATCTATTCATTCCTTCCAAAGGTAAAAAAAAAAAAAAAGTAACAATTCCAAGAATTTCCCTTCCGATCTACATTCTTGGCAAACACATTTTTAATAAGATAACGTAAATCCTGCTATGTACCAAACTTGTGTTTTCCTTTGACAGTCAGCCACCCGGCCCATTTCATACAAGGCATCAGACTCCATCTCCCAGTGTCTTGGGTTCGCTTGGTGAAGTCTAAGTGTAATATAAAATATTGCCTCTAAAAATATGTATACTGTAGTACAAAAATGGACAGATGTTTCCTAGTGAGTAATGAGCACCATTTTTCTCCAGTTTTCCTAACAGGCTAAAACTAAAAACAAACACACATCTATACATACACTAGACCCATCTCAATAATAAGAATGTAACTGACAGTCCAAAAATTTTAGAGGTCAAAAAACAGACTTTTTTCTCCTTTTATTGTCTCTTTTTATTTAGACAACATCCAAATTCTTCCTCTAAGCCACTTAACACGATTACTAAAATTTCAAACTATTGTAGAATATATATCTACACATTTGCATGTACATATATGTGTGTATGTATTTATATGTTTACATGTATATGTATGCATACACACACACAATGTTCTTAGGAAAAATCAGTTCATTGCATTAATTAACCTGTTCAAGACAGGTAAACTGAAGGGAAAGGGGCAAGCTGGGACATTTTGATCCTGCCTTACATTCTTACACCATGCTTGAAATGGGACCTCAGAAAAACACAGAGTGTTGGAACCAGAAGTTCCTTCAAGATCAAAGGGCAAACTCCTTTCACCACTGAGGAAACCAGGGCCCAGAAAAGAAAAGTGACTTCCAGACCACACAGCCAGATGGCAGAAGAGCTGTAAAAAACATACATAGATTCTAATAAGACAACTCCTGGGTGACATGGTTATGAAATATGGGGTAGAGAGAGGTACCAGTCAGCCTCTCATCTGGAAGAAAGTTCCTTAAAACCTTCAAGACAGAAAGTTCCAAACTCAATAATCTTTGGACCTGATCATGGCATAGCAAGTAAGTACCAGCACTAATGCTGGCAGGGGTCCATGAGCAGGGTGTGTGTGTGTGTGTGCGTGTGTGTGTGTGTGTGCGTGTGTGTGTGTGTGGTGTGTGCAGGCACAGCTGGGAAGGGGGAACTCTGCCCCATGAATGTGGTCATGAAGGGCATGCCTTGCCCCAGGTTCCTCCTATTCTCTTCTTACCCTCTTCCTCTGCTACCATTTTTCTTCTTTCTTCTCCTCTTATCCTACCAGGTACCTAAACTGCTCCTCTAGGCTCCCTGTCTGCACATGGTCAGTCTCAGTCCAGGGACTTCAGTGACTCCAACAACTATCTCATATCAACAGTTCAGTGATATAATTTGTGACACCATGGCCTAATGTTTAAAAGACCTCTTCAGTCTCAAAAAAAGGTTGGGGAGGGCAGGATCATGACATCATATGATATGATATTGTTCAGTTAATCAGCAATAATTTTTGAGAATCCACCATAGTAGAATGTCCTAATCAATTGTAGAAAACAACAGTGGCAAGAGGCCACAGTGGGCACTGGGCTTGCACTTGCTCCGAGGTGGAGGTGGCACTCTGGAGCTCACAGAGAGCTCTGAAGGGGCAGAGAGGAGAGGGAAAGGGAGAGAGGGGAGGGGAAGAGAGAGAATTCACTGAAGAGCTCCTTTGCACAGGTGACAAAGTGGGTGCTTTATGCATGCAACCCCAATGTCAATCTGAAGAAAGACCAGGAGTAAAACAGCACAAATTCCTCCATCTCATAAAAGCATTACTTATTATACACATGAAATTAACAAAATCATTTAAATGTATTTGATGTTTAAAGAATTTCAGTCACAAAATTTCATTTTTTTCTATTCTATTACATAATTTTTTTAAAGTGGATTAAATAGGTTGCAGTTCAAAGAACTGCACTAGATTCTGTCACTAGCCTACAAAAGTTTTCAGAGAAAAACGATGTCTCTCAAAACCAATCACATCTAGACTATATATTTATTTGTCAAATCTGTGCATTGTGAATATATACTTCTACATTAATATTTCTGCACACAATATATTTTTCACAGAAACTGTCATGAGGTCATTAAATCCTACTTATGGCTTCCAGAAATGATACAGAGAGAGAGAAAGAGAAGATAGGGATAGATAGATAATCTTAGGTGTGAAGGAGAGGCAAAGGGGCAGATTTTTATTAAATGAAAGGTGAACTAAATGTTTTCATTTGAAAAAATATATAGATATTAGCCATGTAGTAAAACCCTTAGACTTCAGATCTAAATTACACTCACACATCTTTGTGATGGAAGAAATTTTCACATAGTGCGGTATGGGGAAATCATTCTGGCTTATAAAAGATTTGGCTTGAACATTACGCTAACTAGAACAGCCTGTCTTACGACTTGTCTAACATACATTATACATCTGCTTTAATCATTAAAGAGAGAATGCATTTACCAGATTGTTTAGAATGTCCACTTTGAAGATAATGATAAATGTCCCCCTCCTCCTATGGCACCAATGCTAGTCCTCCTTCAAAGACGAGGTTTCCTTCTCAGACACCAGGGTCATGCGGACTCACTGTGTACATGCTAATCTGCCTCTTTTGAAACCTTGGAGGAATGTACCCCTGTCAGGTTTGATGTTTGTTCTTTGTTCTGACAAGTCACTCAGGCATCCAAAATGGAGCCAAGTGGCCACTGTGGATGTGGTTTCAGACACATTCCTTCATCACCGAGAACTTGAATTTTCTGAACTGTATCAAACTCAAGGTCACTACCAGCCATTTTCAAAAACATATCTGCTGGCAGATGCCACTGCAACCTTATAACTATGCAACCATTTTGGACCCCAATCAATCCTTGCTTAACAAGCACCCTCACTTCTTGCCAGCTCCAATTCTAATTCCTCGCAAAGAACTTATGTAATTTTGTGCTTTTTGCCTATACAAGCCTCCTCCATTTTGTAGTCTAGTGGAACACAATTCAAGTGCTTCTTGGATCTGTCTCCCAGGCTATAGTTCTCAGTTTGATTTGAATAAAATTATTTTCTATTCCCATTATAAATTGTTTATTGATTATTTCCATGGATATTTGTTATAAGAACTTGATAAGCAAAGGTACTGTTCTCTTAAAGTTCTGTAATCCTAAGAAATAATTCCAAATAAATTTTAAATAATGGAGATTTCATTTTTCTACTTCATACTGAAGAGGAGAAAGGGGAAGAAGGTTAACATTTATTGACAGCTACCTGATACCTAGTGTTAGATACTTTAGAACCATTATTTACTTTCTTTTAAAGAGGTTCCTATTGAAATCAAAATTATGATCATTTGCAATATCTCCATATCAGTTTTCAAATTATAGCAAACATTGGAATTAGAAACTAATTTAATGACTATAAATATTGCAAAATAAAAATATATTTTGTTCACAAACCTAGTGCCCTTTATATCACTAAAAAGCACCAGAATATTTGAAGATTTTGATAAACATATCAAATTACAGGCAATCCATTGCAACAATAAATTAACTGCACCAAAAAGAAGGACTGAATTTTCTTCCTGGTGAGGGGGAGGAAACTGACTTCTTTTTTCCCTTTCTATTAGTTTTTTGAAGTAATAAAAGCCTATTAATATATAGTGACACATTTCAATGTGAAAAATGCAGGCTGTGCAAAGCTTGTGGCTCTCACTGAACTAACAATAGACCCACATTGCACAGATGGGAGTTCCCTTCCTTATTCACCTCATAAATGTTAGGAGTAGCACACACAGCTTTTTCACTGTAGATGAACACTTGGTAAACACTATCATCGAGACCTTTAACTTGTGTGTTTCCCTAGGCTTGATGTAACTAAGTTTGTAGCTTTGATCTGACAAGAGTAAGAGATTTTTCATTGAATACATATATCCCCATAATTGTAGCACATTCTCAGTGGTTGTTCTCAGCACATGGTTAGCTGTTAGTTTTTGTTTCTTCTTTTTTTTCTTTTTTGTTTTAATTTCAAGAAAAACTAATGAGTTTCCAGGAGCAGTGTGAGTGCTTTGGGGCTGAATGTGATTTAAAACCGGCAGTAAAAGAAAAAGAAGACAGGGAAGGTAGCTGGTTAATTGACCTTTATTGTGCCTTCTGGTTCATTTAGAAATGGAAATTAAATTAACATGATAATTCAGTCCTACTGTGTTAAGGCTGCTATAAACCCATTGAGTTTTATGGCCATTGATTTAGCATTTTTTTCTATTAACTGGCTTTAATTTTCAAAATTGTCATGCAGGTTCTGAAAAGTGTTTCATCCGCTCTGGTTCCTCCAAGTTACTAATGTGTAGCCTTTCCTTTAATAGTAGTCACTTAATTATTCAAGCACAGAAGGCCCAACTGCCCTCAAATGCCTGAATTAATTTAGAAATTAACCCCATTGAAACTCTTTTTAAGAAGTAAGGAATGTTCAGGGATAGTAAACGTCAGTGAAATTTCCTAATGCATATATCTAATTTTTTAAATATTGTACCTTAAAACTAATCCAGGCAAATGGAGAGAGAGGAGAAGATTTTATGTTGGTGTTTCTTTTTACGGCTTCTTGATAACATGAAAATCTTTTAAAATGCAGCCATTCCTTGTAGTTCATTTAGATGCCCAAACATCTTTTTAGCTACTAGTTTAGAATTATGACCAGTCAAAATTTCTATTTTTGAACTTTTAAAAGGTATCAATTTTTACTTAAAGTTAAAATGATTTTCTTGATTCTCTCTTTAGCAGAGAGATGTGCTCACAGAGCACATTTTTAATTACTAACTCAAATATTAGTTTTATTTTGAAAGTTATTGACACTTGAGGTCTCAGAGAGTTTCAAAAGGATTCTTTAACTTAACCTCATAGTATTTCTGCAAAGTAGAAACATGATAATTTTACCTTTCTGATTCTTTACCACTAAAGAAAAAGAAGGTAATTGATGGGCCCACAGACCCACAACTAGAACACTAGGCCTGCAAACAGTGCTGGACTTTCAACCCCAGTTTATAAATTCAAAGAACTGATGAATGGCTCTTTTTTGACTAAATTGTGAACATTTTTTTGTTATTTTCAAATGGTATGTTCAATTAAAATACCTCAATTTTTTTAAATGCTGCATCATGGCTGATCTGTTTATATTAGAGTCTAAATGGCTGTTTTTATGTGTACTTTTGATAGTTTTAACAATTGGAAATAGTAATTAAAGACCCTCAGAGCGTCTGAAGATATTGCTGTTGGAAAATGGCAGATAAATATTTCACTCCCTTCTGGGCAAAGTTAATCAGGTTCTTCATTATCCAAGCACTTTTGCCTTAGATGATGTTTCCACTCCAAGTCAATGTTTTCCCAAAGTTACATATACTTCCTGGTTTAATGAACAGCTAGATATAATACCTAACAGAAAATGCATACCTATAAGAAGAGGTGTATTATTTCCTTAAAAGGAGAGCAAAAAATGGGCGTGTGAAGAAGTGCTGGGGTGGAAAGGATTTAGAAGCACATGCTAATAAAGATGGTGGAAGGAATGCTACCAGAAGATCTTTTGTACTTCCTAGTATTGGTAGAGCATCTTGCACCCAGAAGACTCAACACATAAATTTTAACAATTGCCAACACTTAACTATACAGCACTGACTGTGTGCCCTGCACTATTTGTTCTAAGGATCTTATACGTATTTACTCATATAATCCTCACACAAAGTGAGTACAGCAATTACCCTTCCCACCATACAGATAAGGAAATAGAAGTGTTACTGAAAGTGGGGGTCTGGTTGCTCACCACTCTGAAGCCAATAAAGAGGCAAGGTTGGTGGAAAGGAAAGTTTGCTTTATATCGGAGGCCAGCAATGGTTGGGGTGTGGGCAGGGGCAGACTTCTGTACAAAGGCCGACTCTCCCCACTGGCAATCAGTGGGCAAGAGCTTTTATAGACGGAGGGAGGGGGCTACATGTAGAAACAGCACAGTCAGCTCTGACAGTCTTCTTGAAATTATTCGTGCCGTGGTCTGATCAGCATCATCTTGATTGTTTTTAGTTCTGGGGTTGATTTTTCCCATTTCTTTGAGGCCAGCTCTCAGAATTGTGGCAGCTTATGTCATGGCTGCAGTCTGGTCATCATGTAGTTAACTTCTTCCACCTGGTGGGGTTTCAGTGTCTATCAGATAGCTCAAAGGATATGGCTCAGAATATTATCTATAGCCCTTGAAGAGGAACAAAATGTCCTTCACTTTGCTTAATGACTAATCTATTCTTATTTGGTCTTGTTTGACTGTTTTCCTCTGTTTCTGCATTTTCTCACTTCTCTGATTAAACTTATTGTTTGGCTAAAGTTTTTTCACAGACAAAAGGCAGGCTGAGGGCTTCCCTGGTGACACAGTGGTTAAGAATCCGCCTGCCAATGCAGGGACACAGGTTCGATCTCTGGTCCGGGAAGATCCCATATGCCGCAGAGCAACTAAACCCATGCACCATAACTACTGAGCCTGTGCTCTAGAGCCCATGAGCCGCAACTACTGAGCCTGCATGCCACAACTACTGAAGCCCATGTGCCTAGAGCCCGTGCTCCACAACAAGAGAACCCACCGCAATGAGAAGCCTGTGCACCGCAACAAAGAGTAGCCCCTGCTCGTCACAACCAGAGAAAAGCCCAGGCGCAGCAACAAACACCCAATGTAGTTAAAAATAAAATAAATTAAATTAAATAAATAAATTTATTTAGAAAAAAAAGGCAGGCTGAGTACATGGTGGGGGACAAAGGAGTTAAGCAGATTATGCAGGGATTTGAACTCATGCTGTCTGGCTATTACAACCTGCATTGAATGACTGCTATACTCTTGTATCTGTTGATTTCATTTGACATTCATTCATTCCCACTCACGAGGCCTGATAATTTGGATCATTTTGGACTCATCCCTCGTCATTTTTCTCTTTCCTGCATACCTCCTCTCCATCCCCATCCCTCACACTCTGTTCATCTTAAATCCTAGAATCCTAGCAGTTTTTATTCCCCAATCATGAAATCTAAACACATTCCCTTGAGGAGAATTTATAAAGTGTTCAATGGTGCTAATATTTCTAAATTTGAAACCCCTGACCTCTGCTCTGAGGGTAAGAAGCAGAATGAGCGTGAAGGAGGGAGGATGAGAGTGAGTGCAAGGGGAGAAAGAGCACTCCAGCCTCCTTTTCCTGTGTTTTTTATGGCTTTGGGTTTATACAATTTGCTGGAGTAGCTTTTGGTTTCTTTCTCAAGCACTGTGCCTGTGATACAGGAGCTGCCAAAATAGAAGTGATTCATCTTTCTCCTTTTCACAAACTGTGTACCTCATACTTACCTCTATGATAGCACCTATAACACTTTACTCCTTACACGGTGGTCTCCTTTAGATTCCCAAAATTTGGACTCAAAGGGTGGTTGATAAGGACTGTAACTGACATAAAACTATACCCTCAAAACCTTGAATGATGTCTGGCTCATTCCTCTTCAATAAATGACTGATGACTGAGTGAGTTAATGAATGTCTGAAATAAACCAGCCTTCACCAAGAATAATAAATGAGAGTAAAAACCATGTTCTAGTTATATCTTTTCTAGAAAAAAAAAGTTTGAGGAAATGTAGCAATATCAGTATAAATAAATACTGATGTTTACTAATTTTACACTTATTTTAAGAAATAAATGTTTATTTCTGATAAGGAACCAAGATGGCGGAGTAGAAGGACGTGCTCTCACTCCCTCTTCTGAGAACACCAGAGTCACAGCTAGCTGCTGGACAATCATCAACAGGAGGACACTGGAGCTCACCAGAAAGGGTACCCCACATCTAAAGACAAAGGAGGAGCCACAATGAGATGGTATTAGAGATGCAATCAGAGTAAAATCAAATCCCATAACTGCTGGGTGGGTGACTCACAGACTGGAGAACACTTGTACCACAGAAGTCCACCAACTGGAGTGAAGGCTCTGAGCCCCACGTCAGGCTTCCCAACCTGGGGGTTTGGCAATGGGAGGAGGACTTCCCAGAGAATCAGACTTTGAAGCCTAGTGAGATAAGATTGCAGGATTTCAACAGGACTGGTAGGAAACAGAGACTCCATTCTTGGAGGGCACACACAAAGTAGTGTGCGCATCGGGACCCAGTGGAAGGAGCAGTGACCCCAGGGGAGACTGAGCCAGACCTACCTGCTAGTGTTGGAGGGTCTCTTGCAGAGGTGGGGGTGGCTGTGGTTCACCATGGGGACGAAAACACTGGTGGCAGAGGTTCTGAGGGGTGCTCCTTGGTGTGAGGCCTCCCAGTGTCTGTCATTGGTTCCACCAAAGGCCCAGGTAGGCTCCAGTGTTGGGTTGCCTCAGGCCAAAAACCAACAGGAAGGGAACCCAGCCCCACCCATCAGCAGTCAAGCGGATGAAAATTTTACTGAGCTCTGCCCACCAGAGCAACAGTCAGCTCTACCCACCACCAGTCCCTCCCATCAGGAAACTTACACAAGCCCTTAGATAGCCTCATCCACCAGAGAGCAGACAGCAGAAGCAAGAACTACAATCCTGCAGCCTGTGGAACAAAAACCACATTCACAGAAAGACAGACAAGATGAAAAGGCAGAGGGCTATGTACCAGATGAAGGATCAAGATAAAACCCCAGAAAAACAACTAAATGAAGTGGAGATAGGCAACCTTCCAGAAAAAGAATTCAGAATAATGATAGTGAAGATGATCCAGGACCTAGGAAAAAGAATGGAGGCAAAGATCGAGAAGATGCAAGAAATGTTTAACAAAGACCTAGAAGAATTAAAGAACAAACAAACAGAGATGAACAATACAATAACTGAAATGAAAAATACACTAGAAGGAATCAATAGCAGAATTACTGAGGCAGAAGAACGGGTAAGTGACCTGGAAGACAGAATGGTGGAATTCACTGCTGCAGAACAAAATAAAGAAAAAAGAATGAAAAGGAATGAAGACAGTCTAAGAGACCTCTGGGACAATATTAAATGCAACAACATTCGCATTATAGGGGTCCCAGAAGGAGAAGAGAGAGAGAAAGAGTCAGAGAAAATATTTGAAGAGATTATAGTCGAAAAGTTCCCTAACATGGGAAGGGAAATAGTCACCCAAGTCCAGGAAGCGCAGTGAGTCCCATACAGGATAAACCCAATGAGAAACATGCTGAGACACATATTAATCAAATTGGCAAAAATTAAAGGCAAAGAAAAATTATTGAAAGCAGCAAGGGAAAAATGACAAATAACATACAATGGAACTCCCATAAGGTTAACAGCTGATTTCTCAGCAGAAACTCTACAAGCCAGAAGGGACTGGCATGATATACTTAAAGTGATGAAAGGGAAGAAACTACAACCAAGATTACTCTATCCAGCAAGGATCTCATTCAGATTCGATGGAGAAATCAAAAGCTTTACAGACAAGCAAAAGCTAAGAGAATTCAGCACCACCAAACCAGCTCTACAACAAATGCTAAAGGAACTCCTCTAAGTGAGAAACACAAGAGAAGAAAAGGACCCACAAAAACAAACCCAAAACAATTAAGAAAATGGTCATAGGAACATACATATCGATAATTACCTTAAACGTGAATGGATTAAATATTCCAACCAAAAGACACAGGTTCACTGAATGGATACAAAAACAAGACCCATATATATGCTGTCTACAAAAGACCCACTTCAGACCTAGGGACACATACAGACTGAAAGTGAGGGGATGGAAAAAGGTATTCCATGCAAATGGAAATCAAAAGAAAGCTGGAATAGCAATACTCATATCAGGTAAAATAGACTTTAAAATAAAGAATGTGACAAGAGACAAAGAAGGACACTACATAACAATCAAGGGATCAATCCAAGAAGAAGATAAAACAATTATAAATATATATGCACCCAACATAGGAGCACCTCAATACATAAGGCAACTGCTAACTCCTTCAGTCTTCAAGGGTTTACCTTCTATCCAGTTTCTCAGGGAATAAATCTCACTTTCTTCCTCACACATTGTTTACCATGGTTTGGTGTTTTATATTCCCCTCAAGTCTTTCATAAATTCTTTTTCCCTACTCGTAGCAGAAAACAAAAATTAGAGGGGGGAAAGAAGGAAGGAAAAAAAAGAAAGATTTAAACCTTAAATTTGTACAATGTTATATGTCAAATATATTCAGCTAAAAATAAAAATATAATAAAGGAATAAAAAGCATCATCAGAAAATTACTTATACCCATTTCTAACCCTGAGATGGTCTACCTTATACCTGTCTTCAAAAAACTCATCCTCCTTCCCAATAACACTATAATTTTCAGAGAATGTTTTATACCCTTGCAGTAGCAGAATTCTAGAAATTTTTATAACCTGATCCAACTTTCTGGCACAAGACATTTACTTTATTACTTTGTTGAATATTGAAAATGGATATTCAGACAGAATATATATTTTTTCACACAGAGTTATATAATTACAGTAAAAGCTTCTCAAAACAGAGTCCTGAAAGAAAACCTTGTCTATTTGTCCTATAGCATCTTGGTGTCACCAGTAAGTCCTGGGAAGAACATGTAGTCTGCAAGGACAGAGCAGAGGAGTAGACATTTCAAGAGCTGGGTCAAGCTGAACACATTACTTCTTACATTATAATCACTGAATCAAGGAGAAAATTTAATAAAAGGATAACTAAGAAATAGAGCCAAATTTGGAAGTCAGGAGAAAACAAATTATGAATCAAACTGTGGGACAAGGTGAAGGCATGCCTAGATGAAAGAGAAAAAATCAATAACAAAGGAAACTAAAAGGAAGCAGTGAAATGAGCATACATGCATATATTTCCTAGCTCTACCCATCAAGAGGGCATAGAAGTAATGATACCCAGTATCGATGAGCACAACCAACTCCCAGATCTCGGTTTCTAATACCATTCTCCAGTGAAAGAAAGCAGGGCTCCTTAGAGAAATGAATGATTCTAGGACTGGGACAGAATTTACAAAATGAGAATGGAGTATCCTGTAAAGCCAGAAGTAAAGAAGTGCTTAAGAAACAAAAGGACGGGAGCATAGTGAAGGGACAGAGAAGCCAACTGAAAGAGCTCCCAACTGTTAAAGTTGGAACAGTTTAAAGAACAAAGTAATGTAGTACTGGCTTATAACCCAAAACAAAATAAATATCCATGGGTTCATGTTAACATTTAAAAAATGATTGAGTAAATAAATAAATGGAGAAGAGACAAATCTCCCACACAGAAGACTTCCAAGTAATTTAAGTAGGTACTCCTCCACTCAAAAAAGTAAAGTTTAACACCCAACTTGTGTGACCTGTGCTTAGTGGCATACTTCCAAATAGAGTGTAAGAAGGGGGAGAAAAAATAACTTTACTGGCAAACACTACCTCAGCCAGGTGATCAAGTTAATATCCACAGTGATAAATCATGTTGATAGTATTTACCTTTGATATTATGTGACAAGAATGGCACTTTAACTCTGAGGTCTTCCTCCCCAAAATCTATTACCCCAGTCTAACCATGAGAAAAATATCAGAAAACCCCAAATTGAGGCACATTTTGCAGAATACCTGACCAGCACTCCTCAAAACTGCCAAGGTCATCAAAACCAAGGAAAGCCTGAGAAACTATCAAAGGAGGGGGCCAAAAAGACATGATGACTAAATAGAATGTGGTACCTTGAATGGTATCCTAGAACAGAAAACGTATGTTAAGGAAAAATTAGTGGAGGCCAGGGGGCTTCCCTGGTGGCGCAGTGGTTGAGAGTCCGCCTGCCGATGCAGGGGACACGGGTTCGTGCCCTGGACCGGGAAGATCCCACATGCCGCGGAGCGGCTGGGCCCATGAGCCATGGCCGCTGAGCCTGCGCATCTGGAGCCTGTGCTCTGCAATGGGAGAGGCCACAAAAAAATTAGTGGAGGCCAAATAAACTGTGAACATTAGTTAATACTAACATACCAGTCTGGTTCCTTAGTTGTGATAAATGTACCATAGTAATGTAAGATGTTAATAGTAGGGAAAACTGGGTGATAGGGTAGATGAGAACTCCCTATGCTATCTGTACAACTTGTTTGTAAATCAAAAGTTATTCTAAAATAAAAAGGTTTTTTTTTCAAAAGCAATAAATAAAAGGAAGTAGTAAGAAGCAAGGTACAGGCACAAGATTATACACTTAAGCCCAGCATCTAAGTGCTTGAAAACCGAGCATCCTTCAGACATTCCTTTTCTGTCAGTCTTAGTGTGTCTCAGTGGGCCTAGAAAAGATGCATGAAGTAGTTAAAGTAGCCTGGACCCATGGCGACTTTTAAAAATACATATTGGTTGATCATACTGCAAAATCAACCACAGTGCAGAGATACCTGTTATATTTTTGACTTCCCATATCATTTCCTTTGTCAAGGAGTCCTACCTTCCACAGGAGCTTGCAGATGACCTAAGCATACGACCAGTCACAATGCCCTATCACCCTGGGCACAGTGGTTGTGTAACAGAGAAGAACAAACCTGACATACTGGATGTGTTCCTTTAGCTCTAACCTTTGTGTTCTGTTGCCTGTGCTTAGTCATGCTGGCTCTGCACCTCCGTAAAAGAATGTGGCCTATAGCCTGAAATATACGTAACAGCCCTTTCTCAAGGCTCTAACTCCCAGGCTTGACCTTTAAAAGTATAATACTTTTTGGGCTTCCCTGGTGGTGCAGTGGTTGAGAGTCCACCTGCCAATGCAGGGGTACACGGGTTTGTGCCCCAGTTCGGGAAGATCCCACATGCCGCGGAGCAGCTGGACCCGTGAGCCATGGCCACTGAGTCTGTGCATCCGGAGCACACTCCACAACGAGAGAGGCCACAGCAGTAAGAGGCCCGCGTAATGCAAAAAAAAAAAAAAAAAAAAAAAAGTAAAATACTTTTCATTCAGATAGAGATAAAAAGAATAACATTTGTCTTGTTGGAGGTTTGCAGGAACATTGTGACCAGACCTAGTGGGACAACTACAAGAACAAAGGATTATCACATCCCCTCCAGGGTCTGGCTGGCACCAAGAAGTTTGTAACAACCAGCCACAGTCCCTCTCCTTTTAGTATAAAAGAAGCCTGAATTCTAACTTGGGTAAGATGGTTCTTTGGGACACTAGTCCATGATCTTCTCCGTCTGCTGTCCTTCCTAATAAAGTCGTTATTCCTTGCCCTAACACCTCATCTCTTGATTTATTGGCCTGTCACGTGGTGAGCAGTAAGAGCTGAGACTCAGTAAAATTTGGTCCAGGAGTGAATGTGGAACCCAAAGAGCCAAGCATAGTCATTTTTGGTGGATTGGTGTAAGTACTCAGTATCCTTCTGAAACGGTGAGCTGTATTAAGCTATGTAAACCTAGAGGTATGAGGACCATCTTTTCCAACGGAGAGAGCTTGCTAGATAAAACACCCCAGAGGAAAAAAGAAATAGACATGGGAAGAGAGAAATTTCTAATGACATCATCTGAGACCTGAATCCAATATGCACATCGTTAACACCACTTTTTGGAATCTCAGTTATTTGAAATGGTAAATTCCTGGTTTTCCTTAAGTGACTTTGAGTTGTGTTTCTGTTACAATAAAAAATCCTGATTAACAAAAGCAGTCCAAGACTGAATAGATGAATACTCAACTGTCCTATCATTTGTTTATTAATTTTAGTTATTTGTATATTGGAATACTCAACATTAAAGAGTACATGCTATTTGCCAAGGCTGTGCTAGGTCCTGGAAATAAGTATCAGTCTCTTCCTCAAGAACATACAGTCTGCAGGAGAGACAGACAGGCAGAGTGATAGACACTGATATATGCATTACTGAATGCAATCAACCTTGAAAGATGGGCACTCGATGCAGAGTAGGGTGACATCCTGAGGAAAAGATGTCTGAAATGGGTTTAGAAGGATTTAAAGGAGTAAACAAGCTGAGTTAAGGGTGGAGGGAAAGTGTCAGGATGGTAAGAGGCAGCTACTGCTTGATAGGGCATTCTATGTGGCACAGAGGTGTCAGAAGCCTGACTGCCTTGAGGATCTGCAAGTAGTTCAGCATGACTGATTTGTGGG
Organism: Tursiops truncatus; assembly: GCF_011762595.2. Lineage (NCBI taxonomy): Eukaryota > Metazoa > Chordata > Mammalia > Artiodactyla > Delphinidae > Tursiops > Tursiops truncatus. The sequence goes on from NC_047050.1 coordinate 37,136,329, forward strand.
TAGAAGGAAGGAAGTGGCAAGAGGTGAGGCAGCTCCTGGACTTGAACTGTAGCCTAAAGACAATCAAGGGCTACAGATAATTGTTATGTTCTGACAATTATGTCTATCAATGTGGATAAATGATACACATTTTTAATGTTTGACCTCTCTCTCTCTCTCTCTCTCTCTCACACACACACACACACACACACATACACGCACACGTCGATACCTGCAGCTCAGTCAGGCATACACCCTTTTCCAAGTCCAGTCACAACTAGCTCTCAGCTCAAAATTCAAGCTGATTGCCCAGGACTCAGCAAAGCATCAAGGCAAACATGGTTCCAGTTTTAGCAGATAAATTATTAATGGGTAACTTGGAGGTGATATTCCTTTTTGCACATTTGATCAGCACAGATCAGTTCTTGGATCAGCACACACTTCAAATTCCCAATAACAATTTTTGTAAAAGTTTTCCTTGGACTGAATAAGATCTGTATCCATCACTGTCTTTTCTCCTTTGGAAAATGTTCTCTAGCTTAGCAAAGGCTCACTTACTACATAAGAGCACTGAGAATATGTTACTACTGGTTCATGAAATTCAATGAGAATTTACTAACAAGAATTGTGGTGTCAGAGGATCAATTTTAAAAAATATAGATCTGGTTCAATCAAACAACTACCCGTTAAGTTCCCACCCTGCGAAAGCCACTATTCTGGAGGCTCTGGGGAGTGCAATCTGAATGCCCCACGCAAAAACAAATTTTCTCAATCATGCTATGAAGGGTTCTTTACATATCAAAGTTGGCAGGAAAGAGAGAACTAAAATTGTTTCAAACTGTTGTTGGCAGTAAGCTTCTGTCTGTGTTAATTACACTCTATGTTTGATGCTCATCATTCAGTCAACAGTCAACGCATTGTAGACTTTCTGTGATTGACTAAATACCAAATTACTGTGTGAAGCTTTTTGGATTTCTGAGTATATCAAATTTATAGCATTCCCAGACTTGATGATCTAATAGCTGGGGGTGTTTCCAGCCCTAACTCCTTTGAGAAATAACTAATCATTGAAAATCTTGGGTACAAATACAGACACATACGTTAGGAAGGACTTAAAAGCTTAGAACCATTTAGAAATACAGATTTTTTTAAGGAAGCTCTTTTAAGTTTAAATTTGAAAGGATAGATGACTTCGGAAGAAAAAAAAATTGCACAATATGTTAGTATTGTCTACTTACGCGTTATTACATAATGCATAAACATCATCAAAAAAACTTAACAGAATTTGGGTGTGTATGCATATATGTGCTTGTATGTTGCACATTTGGTATGAGGGTGAGGGAGAGCTATTAAGAGTAATTTAAGGTAAAGATCACAATGAACAGAAATCAAAGAAAAAACACAAGCTTTGTATAGGTTAGTTTTAAGTTTAGTATTGAGTTCTCAAAGTATATGTTATAATAGGTAGAGAGCAGTTAGCACCCCACAGACTGCTTACATTCAGAGGAGCGCTGGAGCCAGCTTGGACCAGCCTGCAAGAGCCAATTTTGTAGAGCTTTTCTCACCTCCACATTCAGCAACTTACTACGGATAACTTGAAATTGGCTATCGTGTGAACAGTTACACCACAGAAACCGGTAAATCCTATAAATCAGAGCTTATTTTTTTCCCAGGAGAGCTGATTGATAAACATTTACCAGGACACAACTCTGTGTGTGTGTATCTGTGTGTGTGTGTATACAAATGTGCACACACACGCACAGATACAAAATATATGTTAGGGAATAGAAGGCTACACAGAGCTATAATGTAAGGATTGGTTTTTTTACCCTCACATTGAACATTGAACAGCTTTTCTTCTTACTGGTTATAGATATATAGGTAGATGGTAAATAGATGATAGATAATTAGGGGGAAATGACTCAATAATGAAATCATTACTATAACAAAAAATAATAAAATTGGAATAAACCTGGTAGCTAAGAGATGTAGAAAAATTGTAATGGCTTTACTAAAACAAAAATTTCTTAAGCATTTTATAAATTTGTTTGAGTTAGGAAGATAATTTAGTCTACATCTAATCTAACTACCCAGTTCACGTATAAAGAGACTGAGGTACAGAACATTTAAGTGACTAAACTATAATTATAAAACTAGGCAAGTGGCCAAGCCGAGCAAGACTCAGATTTTCTCACTCAGGTTTCTAACAGGTCCATTAGATCTACTGGGTTCCTTTTCATGGTATCTTAGGCTGAAATTGCCAAAACAAGCTTCAATTTTTCCAGCAAATGTTTTTCATTATTAAAAGAAAATACTAGTTGCTATCAGCCCTTTTAAGAGAGTAGAAATATATTACAGCTGTTTCTTTAAAGCAGACCTCCCACAGATCTTTCCAAGGCTTGACTAAAGTCACCAGTATCTTCTAGATGGAAAGATTACAGCACAAGATTTGAGAGGTTAGGATGATCTAAGTATTTTCATTCATAAAATTTCTCTTGAATTGATCATGTTTGCAGTTTCCCCCCACTATTTAAGTCAAAATTAAACAGACATGGTTTTCCTCTTCTCAGAGTATGAAGCTCATTTTAGACCTTAAGGAGCAAGTTGCCCAGCACTATTGTAAGATATCGAATTGTTAAGCTACTAATGAAAATATCTGCCAGATTTACAACTAATATATGAATTGCTCTTTGTTCTCTAAAATACCCTGTTCAAAGGGAATGCTTACACATGGACAGTTTACATTTCATAAACTATTAGACTGCTAGAAACTTCGTTCCTAGGAACGGAAGGAAGCCAATTCCCATCTCCCTCCCACTTGAAGATTCCTCTTATCAGGCATTGCGAATGGCATTCACTCTATCTTTTCCATTGACAAAAACATCCATTCATCTGCTAAAAATAAATTGAGGCAATAGTGTGAAAAGAATAGGTTTTAGAGCCAGACACTCAGGTTCAAATCCCAATTCAGCTACTTCTTAACTGTGTAACTTTGAAACAGTTACTTAACCTCTCTGAGCCTCAATTTCCTTGTCTGTAAATGCTAGGATGGTAGTGCATAGAATTAATTTCATTTGTTAAGATTAAAGAGAGAACATTTCTAAAGAATTTGATAGAATATATAGTGCATAGTAGATACTCAACAAAACTTAGTTCCTTCTTGTCCTTCCCACCCTCTCCACTGGCTAGTTGTTGGAGATACAGAAATTAATCATGATCCCTGCACTATAGGTATTTATAATACAGGAGGAGAAAAGATTTCTAAATGACTCATTTCCACACAGTATAACTTGGTGAATCAATTGGGATCTCATCAGGAAACAGATGGTATCTCAAATTGGATAATTTGAAGAGGGTCTAATAAAGGGACTATTTCCAAAGTATGGGTATAGTGAGGAAAACCACAGGAGGTAGTGCAGTGTCCCAGGGCTGAAAACTGTGGGACACAGCCCCTGTTCTGGGTCTGACGGACTAGAGGAGGAGCAGATACAACTTCCTGGAAGGAAAGAATGCAACAGCGGGGTGTGGGTGCTTGCTCAAGCCAGTTCCAGAGAACTGACAGTGTACATTTCTTTCCAGCTCCACATTGCGTAAGGTACATTGTTTGCTTGAAATCGGCCGTGGTGGGACTATTTACACCACAGAAGTGGGCAAACACTACAAGTCAGGGCTTCCTCAACCCCCAGGCTGGTTGTTAACCATTTACCAGAATATCAACCTTTGCTGTGGGAAGCAACCAGCCCAGAGTAAATCCACAGAAAGGAAACTAGGGGAATAAAGTGCCCACATTTATTCTCCTTTTTTCCTCTCTTCTCCTGATAATGTCCAAACCTGACCAGAAGCCGGAGATCAAGAAATGGTATCCATTCAGCCTGACTGCTCAGGCAACTAGCAGGGTGGAGAGGATGGAAAGAGTAGATGTGAAGCTGAAAACAGAAACATACAGGACATATAATGGAAGAAAGGATACAGATCTATGGAAGTATCAAGGAAGAAATATTATTTCCTGGGGAAGTCAGGGAAGATAGAGAGGAGATGGGTCTTGAAGGCTGAGTACGAGTTTACCTAATGTAGAAGAAGACAAAAGAAGACAAAGGACATTACAGATGGGAAAACTGTGACGGGAAAAAAATTCTAGGTGCCTAGGTGCCTAATCCTGCTGAAGAGCTGATAAATATTTAAAAAAAAAAAAACCTCTTTATTATGGTATAATTTTAGATTTACAAAAAAGTTGCAAAGAGAGTACAGAGAATTCCCACACACCCTTGATCCAGCTTCCCCTGATGTTAACATCTTACATAACCATTGACCTTCAGTGATGGGTTTGTGTGTACACATGCAGGCAGATAGAGACATGTGCACACACACACAGAGCATGAGAGAAGCAAGAGCTGATGTATTCAAAGACTAGTAGGGTGCAACAGAGTGTTTGGGGTGGAGGCCTGGGAATTATGGAGGATAAGGATGGAAAAATATTCTGAGGTCACATTGAAAAGTATCCATGCTTTTTTTTTTTCCAGATGCTTTTTTGCATCTCAGGGCCACTATCCCCACTGAGGCCGCCAGCATCTCTCACCTGAATGCATCTCTCACCACAGTCCCTTCCAATCTACTCTACATTACAGCCAAGCTGATACTCCTAAAAGACAAATCTCATCCTGTCCCTCCTCTACCTAAGAGCAATGAGTAGCTTCTTATTGCCCTCAAAATAGAGTCCAACTCCCATGCACAGCTTTAATGCTTTCCTTGTCCTCTGCAACCTCTCCTGCCCCTCCTGCAGCTTTCCTCCCCATTCTTTTGTCCCCTCAATCTCCAGAAGCAGAAAATGGTTTTTCAGTTTCTCTCACTTTTCCTCCCCTTCACCTGGCCAACTTCATCTTCATTCTCAGATCTCAGCCCTGACGTTACTCCCACCTCAGCCATCCCTGACCTCCCCCCAGACCTGTTTCCTCCCATGATGCTCCAGGCATAGTCCTGCCCTAGTTCGTATCATCCTGAACTGCAGTTGCCAGCCTCCCTTGTCTGTCTCCCTCTCTAAACTCTAGAATCCTTGAAAACTTTATATCTCCAATAACTAGCACAGAGTCCAGCATATAAAGGGCACTCAAAAAATCTTGATTGGATAAATCTCTAATGGTGAAATATCAGGCACAGAGACAGGCATCCAGTGAGATGTTTTTGCTGAAATATTCTCGTAGTTAACTATGAAGGAGACTTCCTGTTCTGTCTCTATTGATTCAGCTTGGACTGGCTAAATCCATAGAATAGGTTGGCTGTTGACCTTACGTGCTGTATAACAGGCACAAACAGTGTAAGTTACCAGTAGTGACACATAGAATAATGTTAAAATGAGATTTATTGAGAAAAACATACAAGCAGAACAGCAACAGAGCGCCTATAGTTCCTCGAGCTCCCAGAGAGTTCAGTCAGCCCAATACAGTGGATGCACCGCAGAAAACGCTCCAGAAAGGAATCTGCACCCCAGTGTTGCCAGAAAGCAGATGCCAGAAGCTGGGAGGAGAGCAGAGAACACCCATGGACTAGCTAACAAGGGAACTTCTAGGCTAGGGGTCAGGGCAAGTACATCTGGTGACCTTGTCCCCTTCTGATGAGTGAGCTCCCTGCCAAGCCACCTAATGGAAGCAGGAGACAGCCACCAGGTAATCAACTGACAAAATGTGTATTTCGTCTCCTGTGACACTCCAATATGCTGAAATTTCAGAAAGAAGCATAATTCAAGTGCACAAAATTGTCTCAGCCACTCACCTTTTGGAGTTGCTTCAACCCATCCTCAAACATGGAACACCCTTTCCCAGCACAAACCAGGGATCAAAACACTTAGAGTGTCCTCCTCATGCATATAGCCACACTCTCAAGTGGTGTGAATTGAAGGACACAGTTCCAGTTATATATGGCTGCATGACAAATTGTCCCAAAGCTTAGTGGCTAAAACAGCAATAATCATTTGATTATCTCTGGTCATCATCCGGGAGGGCCTTCGCTGGCTGATTCTGGCTCCAAGTCACTCATGCAGTTACAGTCATATGACGGCTGGTGCTGGAACAGCTGGTGGCTAGCCAGGCACCTCTATCCTCAGTAGTATCCAGGCTTCTCTGTGTGATCTCTCCCCTTGAGCTACTTTGCACTTCCTCATAGCACAATGGCCTCAAGTCATTTTGATTACTTACACAGAAGCTTAGAGCTACAAAGCAATTATTCCAATGATCAATGGAAGCTGCATCACCTTTTATGACCTAGCATTGGAAGTCCCATAATGTCATAGTGACCAAAGTCATGAGCCCACCCAGATTCAAGAGAAGGGAACATAGACCCTACCTCTCAGTGTCACATTGCAAGATCATGTGAGGGGAGAGATTTTGTTGCAGTCATCTTTGGAACATACAGTCTGCTGAAGGCACCAAGAAGGTGCTGGTCCAAAGATAGCCCTCCCCCTAACCTGCTATGGTACTCAACTTCCACCATTAATTTTCTATCAGTTACTATTCTTACGTAGGTAAGGTCCCATGGGAAAGGGGTACAGAATATGGGCTCAAAGTGGCAGCAAGAGGCCAGAAAGAGAGGAAAAGATTTTGATTCCTTGAGCAACACAGTAAGATTTTTATTTTAGAACTATCTAGTTGTGTTGTGGAAAGTGAATTGGAGAAAACAAAACTAAGGTAGGAAAATCAAGTGGGATGTTGTTTGTCATCTTTGCCTCTAATCTCTGTGTGTGCTTTAGTTCTCTTGTTTTTAAAATGAGAAAAACAGTAGCACTTACTGCAAGGAGAAATTGTGAGATTAAATATAAGTTAATATTATATAACTAGGGTGGGCTTCCCTGGTGGCGCAGTGGTTGAGAGTCCTCTTGCTGATGCAGGAGACACGGGTTCGTTCCCCGGTCCGGGAAGATCCCACATGCCTTGGAGCGGCTGGGCCCGTGAGCCATGGCCGGTGAGCCTGTGCGTCCGGAGCCTGTGCTCCGCAACGGGAGAGGCCACAACAGTGAGAGGCCCGCGTACCGCAAAATAAAGAAAAAAAAAAAAAAGAATGACAAGTATGTTTTGACTTTGAGCAAACAGTTGGGTGATAATGGATAAGAAACAGGGCGGGAGACAGCTCTCCTATCCCCAGTCACAGGCCTAAACATTCCTCGGGCTTCCTTTCAAAATGCTCTCCTTAGTTGTTAAAGCTTCAAGTACCTTACAAGTTTCTCAACTGCTCTAAGCTTCATTCCTTCATCTGTGAAAAGGAGATAACAATAAAGTGTAAATGTGCACTTCATGTGAATTTAACTCTATGATCTCAGCAAAAGAGACAGAATAAGAGTAAGCATGAGCCCAAGAGGAAAAATAAACTATGTAACCGTAATTTAAACTATTCCACTCAATGAGGATAGCTCTAAAATGAACGTGCTGAGGAAGGGAAGAATCTGCTATTACCCCATTCTGTTCGTTCCCACTTCTCTTCTACATTGTTTGATTATACAAGTTAAATGTACACCTTCATATGATATGGCCCCAAATAAAATCCAGTACAACCAGGACCCATCTTTAGTTCCTTGATCAAAACTCTTTCAAAGCAAGGAATCATAACAAAATAAAACATACAAAACTTTAATCATTTATTTTAACTTAAAACAGACAAATATAAATTTTTCATCCTATCTTTTGATATAGAGCCAAGGTTTAAGAAAAGTTTTTAATTTACTTTTTCTTAATATGGGTCCACTGATTGGAGTTCCATACCATATTCCTTGAGTAAAGTTTAACACTTTCCTGTTTACGGTAAGAATACAAGTTTAGAGTCAAAAATGACAAGGTCGTGACCTAGGAAATGAATGAGGTGGTAGCATAGCTCAGATTTGTGTGAGTTTAAAAGACATCGTCTGATCCAGTTACGGTCTATGATCTGTCTCTCTGGGATGCCATTGCACATTTATTAAAGTGTACTTCATGCCTGCATAACCCTCGTGCTGGTTCCAGTCCTGACTGATCTCTCCCTTGGTTCAAACACTCCTGATTAAATTAATACGGCTCGATACCTTATTGCCATATCCTTCTCCTCTACTTTCTCCCCTCTGGGTTTTAATCATAACGCAGATATACAAATAAGCAACTAAACCACCTGAAGTGCTTCCCCAAAAATGTGTCAGAATAATATGATTCCTTTTCAAATGATCAAACTAACAGAAAACTCAGGAGGCATCACTGAGGACACCAAACAGAGTGTCTTCTTGCCCCCAGCAAAGAGTCAGAGGAACTCCCCACACTAACCTTTCCCTTTCCACAAACTTCTCCAGTATGCCCCCTCTCAATCCCTCATCCTGAACCTCTCTCTTTCAGAGCTAACTCTCTGTTTTACATTCTGGTGCTAAGTACAAGATGGAAGGTTGTAGATGATCCAAAATCTTATGCACAAGTTGTCCTGGGAGTGTCGTTGCTGTCCTGGTTTACTTGCTGCCTGCCTGCCTCTCTTTGTGCGCCCTCACCTTGGTGTCATTGCCAGGTCATTGCCAAGCCTGGAGCCTTCCCTAGTTGCCTTCTCTGCATTCCCACGGCCACTTCCTGAGCCCAAGTCCCATCATTCTAAGAAACAGCTTCCTCAATGGGCTCCCAGCTGCCCACTCTTTTCCCACACTGTCACACAAGTTGAGTTTCTCTCTCATCTTGTCAGTCCCTTTCCCCAAAATCTTCAGTGATTCTGTGGCTTGGGTTAAAGTCCCAGTTTTCCAACAAGACACACCAAGCCTTTCTCAATCTGTCCAGCCACACCTGCAGCCCCTTCACCTCCCCAGTGCTCTTTATCTGAGCCTAAATGATGCACCAGTTCCTCCCGGTCCTTGTTCCAGATCGTTCTTTCTGGAACACCCTTCTCTCCAATCCCATGATGAAATCCTGCTCATCCATCCAGACCCAGGTTAAATGGCACCTTTTCTGGATTCATTCATTCACTCGTGCATTCATTCACTAAGCCCCAGTCACATTCCAGGCCCTGGTGTCACAGTCGTCAGCGGAACTGGCACTCAGATCTCACAACGCAGTGAGAGACGCAGACATCAGGCAGTAATCACACAAAGAGTGTAAGATTGAAACTATGGCAAGTCTGAAAAAAAAAGAAGTGCTTCTGGCAGAGCAAACACAACTTGCTAAGGCCCTCTGGTAGAGGAGTGCCCCGCAAATAGGAGAGAGCAAGGAAAAGCCAGACTGGGAGAAGAGAGAAAGATGGTGAGGGGCCATGAGTGAGCTTGTGGAGGCCCGACCACGTGAGGCCTTGAAATCCATAAAAACAAAAAAAACTTCTTAAAAATTTTGAGACCGGGGGCTTCCCTGGTGGTGCAGGGGTTGAGAGTCCGCCTGCCGATGCAGGAGACACGGGTTCGTGCCCTGGTCCGGGAAGATTCCACATGCCGCGGAGCGGCTGGGCCCGTGAGCCATGGCCGCTGAGCCTGCACGCCCGGAGCCTGTGTTCTGCAACGGGAGAGGCCACAACAGTAACAAGCCCGTGTACCGCAAAAAAAGAAAGAAAAAAAAAATTTTTTTGAGACCGATGGGAAGATGCTGCAGAGTTTTCAGTGGAAGTATGACTGGATCAGTTTTGCTTTCTGAAGAGATCTTTGTCTGCCATCTGGAGAATGGATGCAGAAGGGCTGGGTGAAGAGTCACTGAAGAGGGAATTAAGTGTAATTCCTTTACCGTACACCAGTAAGTGCATGGACAAGAGGCCCAGTCTTATGCTGTGCAGTATAGAAAACAATCTTGCATTCCTTACTTGCCATGGGTAATCTGCAAGGTAGATAAGCCACATACAGTAAAGGTGAAATCTTCTTGCTCTCCATCTTATCCTGAGGACCAGACCTCCACACCAGCATTCCTGTGCACATCCACCCCACCTCCAGCATCATTTGGCCTAGTATTAGAAAAAGACTGTCATCTTGCTTCCAGATACTCTAAAACGAAGAAATATCCCATATTTCTCTATACTTGATCATTATATTTGTTTTGATATAGCTATGAATATTTTCTTCTAAGAACAAAAATGTTAATTCCTTCTTATATATGGTTCTTGAGATGACATCATAGTTAATACTCCTAAATATTTGTATGTTTGGCATTTTAATATTATAATTTTTCTTTTTATTTGAGAATTAGAAGTAGAACCAACTAACATACTTTGGTTATGTTAGTTGCCAAAATACACAAGTATACACACACACACTCACACACATATATAGCAGGAAGAAATGTAAAGTATTTGTGGCACACTAATAATCTGAGGTATCAAGCAGCATGTAGTATTCATACCCCCTGCAACACCGGCATTCAGACCAGGAGACACTGTGTCACCATTTGCCATGGGGAAGTAGTTGTTCCCATCATCAACCCACATGAACCAAAAGGAAGGAACGAAAAGTTGCTTTTTTATTCTAAATCTGAAAACACATATAGTTGACATATATGGGAAGTAGTAAAAAGAAATGCCCCAGTTTTGTCTTTGAGATAAAAGACCTCAGGTGTAAGAAAGGGGATACTGGTACACATTTGCAAAGCAGGGGAGCTGGTCTTCACCCGACCTCTCCACCCACAGCACCAATGCCTACTCCCCTCTGCCATTCCAAAAGGGCTTGAGCCTGTGGAAAGAGGAGAGATGGAGGAGTCCAAATAAGATTAAAAGTGAAAAGAATGAGCAGTGGGGAATTTTTTATTCTTTTCCACCTCTGACCAAACTAGGGGCTTGAGGGGTACCAGGGCATTCTCCTATGATGTTTGGAATGCCTGGGGAAAAAAAGACTGCTGATACATTTTCCAGGTACAGTTGGAGAATACTGTCTTTGCAAACCTATCCAGCCCCATGAGACTTGAAGGAAACAAGAGTGTGTTGGCCTGTGCACAGAGACGCGAGAGGGGGGCCCCCCACCAGTCTCAGCAATGAGCAATTCTAGGAGCCCATCTGGGGAAGAACATTCAACAGGAGGGGGAGGAGAATGAAGCTGCCTGTGGAGTGGGAAGGAGGACGGTTGCTGCCGTGTGATTCCTCCAGGTGTTGGCCAGAGTAGGATAATAGACTAGAGGAATATTAGCAGAACAGAAAATGCATGGTGTCTTCCCAGTCTTCAACATCACAAGAGTGACTTATCCTTCCCTGAGTGTCATTTAGAAGTTATATCAGGAGAAATGGAGAGGAAGAAATTTTGCACAGAGAAAACAATCTTGATCCAGTTGAACACTGGACTAATGAAACCATGAACTGGCCTATGTCCGTATTGTAGAACTTGACCAAGAAATTCGTGTATCGGAGAGGTTTTATTGGAAAACAAGCTGAAGACTCAGAGGCAGAAATTAAAGTCAGTTTAGAAATAAAGTTACTCTTTGGAACAAAACTATATGACCGTAGAGTCAATACCAATTACATATATATATCACACAGCACAGAATAATATAGTAATTTCCTAGACACCAATTTTGGCCTGACTGCTTTGGAAGTGAGTGAATGAGATACGAGCATGATGAAAAGGAATGTTTAAGAGGATTCTTTGATCGAGAATATAAACACTGTCTAATGGTGGCGTTTGGTTTGCCAAGAAAAGCCAGAAGGCACGAGACTGAACCAGGTAATTCAAGAGCTTGAAGTGTCAGCCCGCCAAGGAGCAACCCCTCCTATGCAACAGCAACTCAAGTCAGGGGAATTAAAAGTGGATTTTCCATTCTAAATCTGCGAACAAATACAGATGATTTCTGGGTATAAGACCTCTCCCTCTCAGCTGAGTCCTGGCCCCTCCGTAAGATCCACTTTGCTTGTTGGCAAAAGTACTACTTGAGAGAATTAGAGTAATCTAATCTGGCTGCAGTCAAAGCGGGCAACTTGGCTTCCAAATCCATTGGGGCCAAACCAGGATTTCTTTCCTTCTAGATTTTGAAGATGATAATATGTATGTTAACTATATTTAAACTATTCTTTTCAAAGCTCACAAGAGAAAGCTGCAAACCTGTGCCCACTCCCCCGCCCCCGCATGAGCAAAACAGAGAAAGAAACCAAAATCAAAGACCCTTTTGCTAAAATCTGTGAAAGTCAGGCTTTGGTTAGTTATTTTTCCTGCCAAAAGCAAATAACTGTCCCCTCCCACCTCTTTACCTCCTCCTGTTCTGGCTTCTTTCCCCTGGCAATCATCCGGGATTCACACTTTGGCATGAATGGGGTGGAAAAGGGAGGGTTTTGCATTGGGGCAGGAAGAGGGGAAGAAGGCTGCCTGGCTGGGGTCAGAATCAAAACATCCATATACTAGGGAGCGTCATCTGCGAGCCCAAGTGCTACATCTCAGGAATGGCTCCTAAGGGCAGAGCAGAAACAGCAAACAATAAAGAAGCAGATATCAGGCTGGCAGCAGGTGGAACAGGTGCAGAGAGATGGGCACCTCCAATGTCAAGGTGAAATCGGTCACTGGGATATTCTTTAAGAAAGCTAACAGGCTGCCTGAGAGGGCCCGTGCCACTCTCAAAGTGAGAAATACTCCTGAATTGTTATTATTTATCTGGAGCCCCAGGTGTGCACTGAGCTCTGTAATAAGTAGCACGGGCCAAAGCAAAGAGCAGAGCCCTTGCCCCAAAGAGTTTGCCATCTAAAGGCACATTTGGGTACAGTTAAACTCCACGAATCGGCAAAGCAGAAAATAAACACAGCACACTCAGACACCGAGGAATAGATCTTTGCTGAACGTGTCAAAGCTTTCAGAAACAGGAGGGATTTTAGGAGAGTCGTGGCTTTCAGTTCAGGTTGCATTGGATTGTAAAAAAGAGAGAAAAAAGAAAAATCTGCTGTTAGAAGGATTTAAAGAGATCGAGACAGGCTAGAACAATGAGATGGGTAAATACAAAGAGATGGATTTAAATAAGATCTGCAATATAATGATCTCCATTTGGGTACAAAATAAAATGAAGCTTGGGAACTGACTGCACGTTCACACAACCAACACCACGTTGAAGTTGAACTCCCCAGACAAGCTGATCTTAAGAGGAGCTGGTAAAGGACTCTCTAGGATGAGCAAGGTGATGGTTTGTCTCAGGGCAGTCTCTGAGCAGGGCTGACTCTTATGTGACACACAGATCAGGTCAGTGGGACGTCATGTGGAGCAGTGGTCGAGAGACCAGGTTCCGGATACAAAACAACAGATTATAGGTCAGCTCTCTACCTGTCACTGACTTGGGAAAGTTAGTTTATTTCTCTGTTACAGTTCCCTCATTCGTTAAAAAAAAAAAAACAGGAACGAAAGAAAGAAGGAAGGAAAGGGAGGCAGAAGGGAGGGAAGAAAGAAACAGAACAGAAAAGAACATGCTAATAACACCTAATTTTATGGGAAACTATAGGCTTAGCACAGCGTGAGGCGTAGAGTGAGGTATTATTACAGCCAAGCCTCCAGTACCCTCCCAGCCTCTCCTTCCGCCCTCCACTGAAAGTCTGCTTCTCCCCCAGCCCAGCTCCTGAGCCCCGGTTCTGGTAACCTGCCTCTGTGGCCTTCAGGGTGGGAAGCAAGGCTGATGTAGCAGAGGCATACACTCCATGAAAGGCCCCTCCCCAGGTCTTCTTTGTAATTCATTTTCATCTTGGTGAAAACTCTCCCATATTTACATTTCTGCAGAAAAACAGAACCAGGACTTGTAGTTCACAATTTACATCACTGATTCCATGTGATATCATGGTTCATGATTAATTAGCTTCCTACAGTTTTAAAAATGCAGTGTGATGGGAACTTCCTCGTGCGGGAGGCCTTGTATCCAGCCCCCTGGCCCTTCCCCACATGGTCTCCTGCTTGGTCCTCGTCACTCTTCCTTCCAGGGCCTGAGCAACAGCCATCTGTTGGCAGTACCTCCCGGATGTGGCCCTGACCCGGTGCTCCATCCACCTGTCTGAACACTCCCCCTCTCTCGGGATCCCCGCTTGAGAGAGACCTGCAATCTCTGCTCTCCCTTAGGCATGGGGCTTCTCTGCAGACTGAGCCTGCAGGGGGACCCATTCTGCCAGGATTTCATGCCAGCCCAGACCTGCTGTTTGTCACCTGCTCCACCACTTCCCCAGCTGCCCATCGTTGGCTCGTCAAAGCCCCCCACCCACCCAGCCTCCCTCAGCAGATACTTGTCTGATTGAAGCAGAGAGTGTGCCCCAGCAAGACATCTTATCTCCTCCCAAATCCTGGATCATACACTACTTCCAACACTATTTTACCGACGATTCACTACCACAACGGGGAGAATACTGTATCAACAGAAGACAAACTTCAACTCCATTTTCTTATGGAATGCCACATGTTGATTCCAATGTTATTAAAGTCACTGGCGTTGACTGGGGAGCATCGTAATAACATTCTCTGATGCTACTTGCTGTGTGCCCCCGTGACTGTGCCCTTTCGTCCTGAGTAGCATCCCAGCAGCAAAGCCTATTCGTGCATTCTACACACCATCTTCTTCCTTGTTATTGGATGACTTTTCACTTGGCCTTTTCCAGAGATCAGCCCCTCAGAATGTCATCTGGAAAAATGGAGAGTGGAAACACTGCTTTAAATTAAAAAGCAAAAAATGTAAAGAGAGAGAAAGAGACTTTTCATCAGCCTAAATTAGACCCAATTTTCCCACTCTGTCGCCATCCTCTCAGGGGCTGGCACCTTCTTCAGAAGCTGTCCCTATTTCTTCTAACTATGACAGAGGGGGGCAGGGAGAGAGAGAGAGAGAGAGAGAGAGAGAGAGCGCCATCCAATGCATTGGATAGATTTGGCTGGATTGATGTCATTGCTCATTAAGGAAACAGGCAATCTGCTTTTCATTCTCATTGTAGAAAATAAATCTGCACAGAACCCAGCCAAATAATGTGTAGCAAATGATCAATGTTATCTGAGGGAGAAGATGATTGATCCTTTATTTCTTACACCCTCTCATGCATAATGCAACAAATCTACGATGTCCTCAGCTTGCCTCAGGACCTAGCCATGATGTACCGTATTACCATGCACGACACTCACTCTGAATTTCTAGTGACAATCTCCATATCCCTGAGTTAGTGGCAGCCAGGAATGCTTCAGAATTCAAGAGTCCCTGATAGTGGTATGATGGATTTTCAAATCCCTTCCAGGCCTTCTTACAAACACACGCATGACTCATGGCAAGTCTCAGAGACTTCAGGTCTCCATATCCGCTAATGCAAAACAGAATTGGAAATGTTGGCTTCTTTCAGAATATCACATAAAAGATCAGAAAAGTAGGAATCTTCTGAAGCACCAAAAATGACAGAGATGGCTAACAAGGAAAATTAACCATGTTTACTTCGCGCGATAACAATTAAATTTCAGAGGACCAAGGTATTTGTTTGTGATTTTGGAGAAAGCTGGCTCCTTAAATGTTATATTTTAAGTTGATATTATTTTGTGGCAATTTCTATACACTCAATAAATAATGATAGTGATGATGATAACAATAACGGCACTAGTATTTGTAGACACTTATTGGACAGGCTTTGAGTTAAGCACTGTATATGTGTTATTTCATGTAATAGAGTCTGAGGCTTGGAGAACTTAATTAACTCGCCCATAGTTCATGGCTAAAAACCAGTAGATTCCAGAGTCAACACTACTAATCTGTATATATGAATGTTACTGGAGTGGAATTGGGGCCAAAATGGAAAAATCAAAATGGATCATCAAAGTGTAATTGGCCATCTTCAATAACTAGGCTGGTAGAACACTTAGTAAATCTAGCAAAATGAAAAGAGCAGATGAGTTTTAGCTCTTACTATGACCCAGTCATCATACTAGATTATTTACATAAATTTCAATAATAATAATAATGTTAAAACAATAACCAATCTCTGGGGTATAATATCACCCCTCTACTGGTTATTAAGCAATTGTTTCTCAGTTTCAAACCAACTGTTTTTCTGTTCTACTCTCTGTGCTGGGGCTGAGAATCTGCAGACCTCATTTCTGCTTTGCCAGCTGATCCATTAGGCTCTGCCAATAGGGAGCACCAGAGAGAGACTGCAAGGCTTCAGGAGGAAGCAGGGATTTGATGCTTCTGGTTTTATTTCCTGTTCTTGTCAGCATCATCTCAGCAACAATTCTTAGCCCTGGCAGCAGCAGCTCATTCCAGCTTGCAGCAGTAGCTTTCATTCCATTAGCAATAGCGATTCAACTGTGTACTTTTTCTACCACTCATAGAACCAGCCTCATGATGCTACCCTTCAGTGACCCCAGCCCAGCCAGCCAGCACAGCCTCCTCAGAGATCAGCATACAAGCTCTGCAGGGCCCCTTCTCCAATCCTCTGAGTTGTAAGAAGTCCAACTTATTCCTTTTGTTTCCCCAGCCAAGGGTCTTGGTAGCTGCTTCCTGCATCATCACCTCCATGATACCTAGGTATTCATTTTTAACCTTTCATTTCTCCAATCCCAGATTAACAATTCTTAATATTAACTTCTCCCTGTTAATATAACTGGTACAGTTGCTGCCTCCTGACCAGAACCCAAGTGATACAACCCTCAATTCAGATATGACAGTAAGTTGCTCACATTCACTACTGAGTTGATTAAAGGAGTTGAGGTGAAATCAAACCGCAGGTCTATCTGTTCTCCAATTCCCCATTATGCCTCCCCAAATAAGGCAACGGTATCTATTTTTGCCTATGTTGAATAAAAGGACACACATGGAAAACATACAACAGCATGCAAATTATAGCCAAAAAATATCTGGATCCTGTGTAAAATGATGGCATTGCATGCATTGAAATTTCTTATCAATATTTGTATTAATAATAATAATGACTGTCATGTCTGTTAAGGGGATTCCATCACACTGAAATGTCTTGTTCAGTGAGTTAGCCTGCTTCTCTGTTTAATACAATGTAAGTCCCTCTCAGGGTACAAGAAAATGCCATGCAACCCTCTACTGGTATGTCCAGTGATCACAACACCTGCATAGTTCTAACTCTGCAATGAAATTTTGGGCAGAGAACAAGAAATGAGTTGTAACCCAAGCCATCATCATTCTCAAAATTAAAAAGGCATCCAAAACTTTAAAAAGATCTTGGTAGGTTTGTCACTTGTATCTAGCAGGACTCCATGATGTAATGACAGATATCCCAGAGACCAAGAGAGTGTAGGATTAAAGGGCATACTGTGTGTGCCAAAATGGACAGTGACCTCAGACTCACTAGACCAGCAAGGTAATTATTACAGCTATACCTACTCTCTAAGACTTAAGATGGTTGACGAATGCAAAGACTAAGAATACTGGGAGTTCAAAATCTATACTGATCAGAAGCCAAGAAATCAGAAATGATTCCCAGACGAGAACACTAAGGCCTCACCAGGACATGATATAAAATAAGGTAAACTATGCTTATTAAGGTAAATAGGCCTAGAAATATTTACAAGTCTTATATTACCCCAGGTCCATAGCATACATATTAAAATGAAAGTAGAAGTTCTTATGCCTCCTGAGATTGAGACACACACACACACACACACACACACGCACACAATTTCTCCTTAGAAAATTTTGTTGTTTTCCAAATCACAGGTGCATGGTACTAGTATTTTTTGTTTTTTACTATGTGTTAAAGTGTAAATATAATGGGAGGGACTATCTTTTCTCTTTACATTTGCAAATTCACCCAAAGGCCATATTGCAGGGAGTCCATCTAAGGCACACGACAAACACACTCACATTTCTAGAAAATCCTAACAGAGCCCATGGGACATAATGAGTAATTTGACCAACGTGGTGGCCTAAACCACAGTAAAAGGTAAAGTGGTGGCCTGTAGAGAAAAATTGTCACCTTCTTCCAAAGTAATGCTTCATTCTAAATAAGGGCGCCTGGCAACACCTACCACAATGTAACACATCCAGCGGATACCTAATAAATACTGGTTGCCTCTGATAACACTGACAGAACACAAAGGCATTATAATGAATAGTGGGTGATAAAAATATATATAGGTAATGGCTTAGTAGTGGTTGTCTCTTTCAACAGCAGTTTAGAGCAATGAAGGCTGCTATTATGGTATAGAGAGATAACACTAGATGTGAAAACTGAAATTCCCTCATCTTGTGTCACCCAAGGAAAAAGGAACTAGGATGAGGGCACAGGTTTCCTTTTAGCAGCATAAAAGAAACATAAAAGAAGTCACTGATCATTTGGAAGCTGTACTCAAGAATCCACACCATCTATTAATTTGGAGACAGTCAGGAAACAACCACCCATTGCAACAGAAGGTGGTAAAAGTCAACATATAAGAGATAATTGGTGGTTAACATTATTAGTGGTCCTAAAAGTCATTGTGCACATGTGCCGCTGCATGGACTTAGGAATTCACCAAGCCCAACAGCTAAGGGCTAGAATGTAGGGAATTAAAGTTATAATGTAACCAAGCTTATTTATCTCATCTATAAAGAAGGGAAGTATCAACAGAAGAAGATGTGTAATCAAGGAAAAGGAAGGCTGCAGAAAACCATAATTCGAAAAGATACATGCACCACAATGTTCTTTGCAGCACTATTTACAATATCCAGGACATGGAAGCAACCTAAATGTCCATAGATAGAGGAATGGATAAAGACGATGTGGTATATATATATATATATATATATATATATATATACAATGGAATATTACTCAGCCATAAGAAACAAAATAATGCCATTTGCAGCAACATGGATGGACCTAGAGATTATCATACTGAGAGAAGTAAGTCAGACAGAGAAAGACAAATATCATATGATATCGCTCATATGTGGAATCTAAAAAAGTGGTACAAATGAACCTATTTACAAAACAGAAATAGAGTCACAGATGTAGAAAACAAACTTATGGTTACCAAGGGGGAAAGTGGGGGAGGGATAAATTGGGAGACTGTGATTGACATGTACACTACTATATATAAAATAGATAACAAATAAGAACCTACTGTATAGCACAGAGAATCTACTCAATACTCTGTAATGACCAATATGGGAAAAAGATCCAAAAAAGAGTGGATGTATGTATATGTATAACTGATTCACTTTGCTATACACCTGAAACTAACACAACATTGTAAATCAACTATACTGTAATAAAATTAACATTAAAAAAAGGAAAAGGAAGGCCAAAGAATGTGAATTTGTCAGTGTTTATCCAATAGATAAACATTGTATTAAGAAACACCTGTTCTTGTTACTGAAACAACTCTACTTTAGGGTGCAGGAATAATTAACCTAGGTATAAGAGGCTGGCATAAGAAATAGGTGGTTAGGAGAACCTTCAAGATGGCGGAGGAGTAAGCTGTGGAGATCACCTTCCTCCTCACAAATACATCAAAAATACATCTACATGTGGAACAACTCCTACAGGACACCTATTGAACGCTGGCAGAAGACCTCAGACTTCCCAAAAGGCAAGAAACTCCCCCATGTACCTGGGTAGGGTAAAAGAAAAAAGAAAAAACAGACACAAAAAAAATAGGGATGGGACTTGCACCACTTAGAGGGAGCTGTGAGGGAGGAAGATTTTCCATACACTAGGAAGCCCCTTCACTGGTGGAGATGGGGGGGGGGGGAGGTGGCAGGGGGAAGATTCAGAGCCATGGAGGAGAGTGCAGCAACAGGGGTGCAGAGGGCAAAGCGGAGAGATTCCCGCTCAGATGATCGGTGCCAAGCAGCACTCACCAGCCTGAGACGCTTGTCTGCTCACCTGCAGAGGTGGGTGGGGGCTGGGAGCTGAGGCTTGGGCTTCAGAGGTCAGATCTCAGGGAGAGGACTGGGGTTGGCTGTGTGAACACAGCCTGAACACAGCTGTGCACCACAGCTAGCCGGGAGGGAGTCTGGGAAAAAGTCTGGAACTACCTAAGAGGCAAGAAACCATTGTTTCAGGGTGCACAAGGAGAGAGGATTCAGAGCACCACCCAAATGAACTCCAGAGATGGACGTGAGCTGGGGCTATCAGCGCAGACACCAGAGACGGGCATGAAATGCTAACACTGCTGCTGCAGCCACCAAGAATCCTGGATGCAAGCACAGGTCACTATCCACATCTCCCTTCCAGGGAGCATGTGCAGCCCACCCCTGCCAGGGTCCCGTGATCCAGGGACAGCATCCCCGGGAGAACACATGGCATGGCCCAGGCAGTTGCAACATGATTACGGCCTCTGCCACCGCAGACTCGTCCCGCATTCCATACCCCTCCATCCCCCGAGCCTGAGTGAGCCAGAGCCACATAATCAGCCACTCCTTTAACCCCCTCCTGTCTGGGTGAAGAACAGATGCCAGTGGGTGACCTACATGCAGAGCCAGGGCCAAAGACAAAGCTGAACCCAAGGAGGTGTCCGAACAAAGAAGAGAAAGGGAAATTTCTCCATGCAGCCTCAGGAGCAGTGGATTAATCTCCACAATCAACTTGATGTATCCTGCATCTGTGGAATACCTGAGTAGACAATGAATCAGCCCAAAATTGAGGTGGTGAATTTTGGAAGCAACTATAGACTTGGGGTTTGCTCTATGTGACTGACTAGTTTCTGATTTTTATGTTTATCTTAGTTTAATTTTTACCACTTGTTATCACTGGTGGATTTTTTTATTGGTTTTGTTGCTCTCCTCTCTTTTCTTTTTTATTACTTTTTTATTTTAATAATATTATTTTAATTTTTTATTTTAATAACTTTATTTTTTATATTATTTTATTTTTTCTTTCTTTCTTTTTTTTCTCCCTTTTCTTCTGAGCCATGTAGCCATGGTGCTCTGGCTGGATGTCAGGCCTCAGCCTCTGAGGTGAGAGAGCCAAGTTCAGGACACTGGTCCACCAGAGACCTCCGGCCACACATAATATCAGTCGGTGAGAGCTGTCCCAGAGATATCCATCTCAATGCTAAGACCCATCTCCACTCAAAGACCAGCAAGCTCCAGTGCTGGATGCCCCATGTCAAAAAACTAACAGGATAGGAACACAACCCCACCCATTAGCAGGGAGACTACCTAAAATCATATAACTTCACAGACACCACAAAACACACAACTGGATGTAGTGCATCTTCTCAGATCAGGTAACATTCAAAACATATATTTAGCGGGTGTTACTTGGTACTCCAGATCCGAACTGACTCCACCCTGACAATGAATTCCTGGACATTAATGTTCAAACCAACCCACTCCCACCTTGAAATGTCTGACTTGAGCAGCCAGCTGCCTTATTCACACCTCTGTCTCTGCCACAGCAGTCCAGAGTCTGCCTCCCAGTAGAAGGAAGGGTTTGAACGTACACATTTACTTTGTGGTGTGTCTTGAAGTCATCTCCCTTCTCATGTCTATAGTTAATCTCTCCAGTTAAGTCATAAGCAAAATCATGAGCATGACCATGTCCTAAATGACTTTCTATTATAAACTAACATTCATCATTGAGCATACTATATTCCAGGCCTGGCAAGAAGAACTTTAAACAACAACACTGTGAGGTAAGTTTTTTTTTTTTTTTTCATTTTACACAGGAAGAAATCAATGCATGAGTTATTTAAGAAAGAGTTGGATAATTTGCTTGTGATTACATACTTTGTAAGTGCCAGGGTTGGATTCAAGTACAGGCACATGTTCATAACTGTGAAAAGGTGGTGTAGTGTAATGGCTGAATAGATAAAAGGATATATCCTTCAGTTATTCACTGTATTCTGTTTCAGTTTTTGAAAGGGTATGGTGCTGGTATAAGAATAGATGGATTGTTGCACAACTATCTGAACATACTTAATGCCATAGAATTGTACACTTAAACATGGTTAAAATGGTGAATTTTACATATATTGATCACAATTTTAAAAGTAAAAAATAAATCTCAACCTAAAAAAGAAGAATAGATGAATTAACAGAAGAGTAATTTCAGAAATAGAACCAGTATGTATCAGAATTTATAATCTGATAAAGCCCCTCAAAACAATAATGAAGTAATGGAAAATTTAGTAATGATGGAGACCCTGGCTAACCATTTAAGGAGAAAAAGTTGTTGAGTTTCTAACCCATCCTGTATACTGGAATGTATGAAACATTCTAGTTAGATTAAAGATTCAAATAGTAGCAAATAAGTAATAGAAGTACTAGAAGAAAATACAAATGAAATTGATAAAATCTTGGTCTAGAAATTATACCAAAGATAGAATTCATGAAGGAAAGAGATGGATAGATTTGATAATAATCACTTTTAAAGTTTCTGTTTGACACAAAACATCATTAACAAAGTTCTTAAAAAGTCATTTGAGGGACTTCCCTGGTGGTGCAGTGGTTAAGAATCCACCTGCCAATTCAGGGGACACGGATTCGAAGAAGATCCGGGAAGATCCCACATGCCACGGAGCAACTAAGCCCATGCTCCACAACTAATGAGCCTGCACTCTAGAGCCCGCGAGCCACAACTATTGAAGCCCGTGCACCTAAAGCCCAGGCTCTGCAACAAGGGAAGCCACCACAATGAGAAGCCTATGCACCACAGCGAAGAGTAGCCCCTGCCCGCCGCAACTAGAGAAAAGCCCGCAAGCAGCAAAAAAGACTCAACACAGCCAAAAATAAATAAATAAATTTATTTTTTAAAAAAACACCGAATTGTACACTTGAAAATGGTGGATTTTATGTGAATTATATCTCAATTTAAAAAGTATTGGGGAAATTGATTATAATCAATATAATATCAAGTTAGATCCATACATCAAAATAAATCCTAGATGAACTAAATCATTACATTAAATATACATGAATACTGAATTGCTCTAAGAATTATAAAATTTCCACACATAAAAATAAAAGGTGAAACCTCAAAGGAAAATATCACTAGATTTTACCAAATAAAAATGAAGAAAAAAAGAAAGTCAGTTGACAAATTCGAGGTTAGAGGAGAGAATTTATGACAAAATAATTAATATGCTTATAATATAAGGAAATTTAAAGATCAATAATGAAAATATAAACAGCTCAATATGAAAATGAACAAAAGTTATGAAGAGGCAGATTGTAAAAGAAAGAATACAAATGGCATTCAAGTGTATAAAAGATGATCTATCTTATTAGTAATAAAATAAATGCAAATTAGGACAATGAACTGATAATATGTTTGATTTAACAGATTAATATAGATTTTTTAAAAACACAAAATGTAATGTTGGCAAGCGTTTGAGGGCACACAGTCATTCTCATACACTATTGGCAGGAACAAAAATTGGTTTAACATCTTTAGGTGACAGTTTGGCTATAGCTATCAATTTTTTTCCCAGAAATTCTATTTCCTAATGTAATTTGTCAAATGTGTGGGAGGAAGAAAGGATGGCAAAGGTATTCAGCATAGAGTGTGTAGCAGAATAGTGGAAACAAACTAAATGTCCATCTGTAGGGAATCAGCTTAATAACTAATGATAAATCCATACAATTGATTACTATGTGGTTATTTAAAACTATGTCATAGGCTTAATGTATGGACATGAAATAATGACCATGGTATTATCAAGTGACAGTAGCAGATTATTAAATGATGTGAATGTAATTGTTCCATTATTATGTAAAAAAAACTAAAGTGTATGTGTGTTGGGGGAGTTATACATGTGTAATAAACAGTATGGAAAAAGGACACCAAGACAATAATTACCTTTGGATGATGGGATTTCAATTCAAAGATACGTCATTTCTCTTTTATTTTTTTCATTTTTTTTTCGTTTTATTAATGAGCATATTTTAGTTTTACATTCAAAAGATAGACAAAAGTGATAGTACTTCACAAAAATGAAACTTTCTCATCCTCTGAGATTCTTTTCATGAGAGCTCTTATTACACTAGTTTATGATTTGTTTGCTCACAAAGTGAACAAGTGCCTAATCCCTTGGAAAGGATAAATCCCTGAGCTTCCATGGCCGGGGGAGCCTTCATCACCTGCTAGACCAAGAGTAGAATCAGGCCTCTGTGGATCCGTTTACTGTTAGCAGAAATTTTCAGATGCTGTCCCGAGAGATCATTCGTGTGAACTCTCCCTTGTTCTAAACTCATGAAACCTCTATAACGAGTAAGGTATTTGGTTCATCCTCACGTATTTTCCGTTTGCCTCCGAGTTCTTGATTGGTGGGTGGATTAGCAATGAGTATTGAATTCTTCAAGAAAAGTCAAAGACTGAACTCTCAGCGCTATTCTTATGCCGTGTCTTAAATTTAGAAAACAAAGGAAAAGTTCATGAAACATTTTGTGACTCTCAAATCTGCCACCTGCCACCATCCCTGTTTACCCATACACACATCAATATATATCCACAGACATCATTATGCCCACCTCTTGAAGGGCTCAGGCAGAAAAGCCAGAGAAGTCAAGGAGAATCCTCTCTGGGGACAACATGTGTCCCTTACTTGAGCAATTACAGCCTTGGGTTTGTCCAGACTGGACAGGCTGAATTTGTCTCTTAAATTCTTTATTAAACAACATCTGTACCTCGCTCTCCTATTGTGAGGGAAGAGATGAATTCTCACGCAGCCTGACAACAGGTGTTTTATCATTCCTTCTACAGTCTCTGAGAACACCGAGGAAAAACTCCCAACTGTGAAGCCAGGATGATTGGAAACACCCTGAGTGCCAGATTAAAAAGCAAGAAAATTGCACCAAACCTCAGAGAGATTTTTTTCTATGCTTCACACAGAGGCCCCCCATCATCACTGACTCCTGGATTAAATTGTTAGAGTTTAATGAATTATTATCATGTTCCTGTGGAAAACTATAATTTCAGACTTTTTTGTTTGTTTTTAACTAAAAGCTCTGTGTACTGGCTGGGAATTTTTCTATCAATGCTGATAAAAAAAACCCAAAAACCTGTTTTTGACATAGAAACATCCCCCTCGCCCTGATCACTGCATTCTTCAGGCATACTTCACTCAGTGAGATTCCAGACAAGTAATGTTACATTTCATCCTCATATCAGCAATTGTTACATCAAAAAGAAAAGACAGAGACATAACTAAATGAATTGCACAGAGAAAACGAGGTGGACAGGAAGAGACAGCTTTCATTTGCACATTTATATAGCTCAAGAATCTACTAAAGGTATATAAGAAATAAAATCTGAAAACATGTTTACCCATTTTTTTTTCATTTGTTAGAAAACCTCCATTTTAAAAAAGGTAAAGCATAAATAGTTGAGTAGAGAAGACTATATGGTGAATTATTCATTCTAGCTAGGCCATTCCAGGTCACAAGACAGGAGACTTCTTATAATCTTACATATAATAGAGATCTAGGATGACAGAAGCTTTGTTAAATCAACCCATACTGCATTCAATTCTTCTGAACGCAGTACTGATAAGGCATTGGTAGACCCAGGAGAGAAACATCTGAGACGAATTGTCAGGTATCAGAGAAAATCAGGTCAGAATGGAAGGCTATTTTTTTAAAGCAATTTGTCCAGAAAGCCAGACAAAGGGAAAATATTGTAGAAGATTCGTGACTCCATGCTTCCATTATTAAGATGACGGTAATAATAGGCCAAACAGCAGATTTTTAGGGTAAAGGGAGAAGGAACAAATCAAGCCCATGATTCATTTTTTAGAACATTTTAAATAATCATAAAAATATGTGTGTATAGAGGCAAGTTTGAAAAATATTGAAAAGCAAAATTAAGAATCTCTCCTCTTACCATTCAGAAATAAAAACAATCATTAACACCTGGCATAAATTCTTTCAGTCTACTTTATGTGGAGTTATATGTATTCGATGATGATGATAATCTAAAACATACAAATTTATATATATATATATATATATATATATATATATAAAAATTCTCCCTGAAATAGGATTTGTATTACATTAAATATTTATAACCTGCTTTTTTTACTAAACATTCTTGAATATTTTAATTGTAATGTTACAATATTTTAGATTTGGTTACACTCATCATCAAAAATGGTTTTCGGCACCAATATAAAGTTTAAAAAAATCTTGACACAGGTTTTTGACACAAGCAATTTCCTGACATATAAGACATGTATACCCGATCCTAGCTTTGCACTATCCCATAGGATATCATGAATTGTCTGGGAAAAGAAAATAAGTAAAACAACTTCTCTAAGCTTCAGTTTCTACATCTGTAAAATGCCATAGTGTTGTTGCAGGCTCCTTATCTTGCTTCATTCAGGCCTGGAATTAGTTACACAAGCAAAATGTCAGTTAAAAGAGGAGTCCTAAAATGATACAAACACACCTAAATTATTTTATAGTAACTTAAAACATAAAGAAATATTCATCAAGCTTATGAAATAGTACTAAGACCCTTTTATTCCTTCCTTGCATAAACCACATCCATAATGTTTCTACAATTTCGTCTTACTTTTCTTTTGAAATTTATTTTATTTTTTTATACAGCAGGTTCTTATTAGTTATCTATTGTATACATATTAGTTATCTATTGTATACATATTAGTGTATATATGTCAATCCCAATCTCCCAGTTCATCCCACCACCATCCCATTTTACTTTCTTTAAAGAGAAACAGAACAGACTGTTTTACATTCATAAAACAATCTAAGTGCAAAATCCTTCTGCATTTCCCCCCCGCCCCCCCACACTAAATTTAATAGCAATTTGGTAGTGACTTCTCTTATTAAGACTTTCTAAAGATTCAACTTTGTTTTCATAAAAGAGAAAAAAAACCTCTTTCTTTCCCATCTATATATCCTCATTTTCCATTATATTTAATCAATTATTATAATTCCAACAAGAATAACATGTGAAAAACAGGTTTGGGAATAAGTTCAACTGACCCACAAGAGCCCATCCCTCTGCTGAGGGCAGCTGAAGGACTCAGCCCTCCAGAGAATAATGCAGTGGCCTTGAGCACCTTGTGTACTATTAGACCAGTCAGCATGTGTTACAGGGAAGGAAAGTGTCTGATACAATAGCCATGGGCTAAGTGCCCAAGGTTGCTGTAAACATTAAATGAGGCAATGCAAAATACTTAGCACAATGCTTGGCAGTAAATTAGCTCTTGATAAACATTAGCTAAAAGGAAAGAGAGAGAATAAAAAAATAACAAAACCTGTTCTGGTGTTTGCTCACAACCATTGAAATCTAGTCAAGCTTCACCAAGATCAAGCAAAGAGAGCCTAGATGTTGAGAATTTGATGTCATGTCATGTCATCAGATCTTGAAGAGCATCTGGTATGAATCAGATGCAACAAAGTGAAAGTACTTTCTAAAATGCAAGTTTTCTGGCTCTGATGACACATTATCATTGGATACTTGGATCCCAGAGTCAGCTGAAGCAGTATAGGCTTAGAAGCTGAAACAAATGTTGGATCAAACAGGCTAATAATCAGGAAAAAAAGAAAGTAACTGGGAACATTAGATATTGGCTGTCCTTTTAGCCCAAACTATCGGCTTCATTATCTCTGGAATTTTTTTATGTTTATATTTGTAAATGGCTATTGAGTGTGCTTATTTTTCACTTCAAGCCAAGTGCCAGTAAATAAAGTGCCGGTGAAGATTTAACTTAAAAGAAATTATAAACCTGCATCACCCTGGCTTTAATCAATGTGTGCCATCATCCTTCTCTATCCTAGAAAATTCATCTCTCACCACCAGCCTAAGCTGAGCTGTTTCCTTTCAAGTTTTCCCTGCAGCAAAAAGGATGACAGCTAAAACAGGGTTTCAATGAGTTGCACTTTGAGGACCTATGGAATGCAGTTCAATAGTAAGTAGAAGGACCTTAACTTTCTATGAAACACAGAGCTAACAGAGCAGACACTCACAATCAGTAGATGGAGTGTCAACAATGTAAATAAATAAGAACAGTGTGAGGAACACAATCAAAATCCTTGAGAACAAGTTATTGCTGATTTCTCTTGCAGATAATGGATGCTTAAAAGACTTTAGATGGATAGGAGTTAGGGGAGTCCTAGGACCAGGGTTGTGAATGATGAGGAAATGTCATCAAAGAACTATTGCTGAAGTTTTAGTGTGAAATGCCCATTAGTAGTAATAGAAAGGGTAAGAAAAGAGAAGTTTCCTTACATGACAATTTGGAGCAAATAATTGGGTCACAGGCCAAATCTGGGTCATGTCCATTTGGTTCAACCTTCTTAGAGTCATAGCTCTCAGAAAATCTGTGGGAAAGCTATGGACCTCAAAAGAGTTTTGCAGTGTCTTATAAAACTACATGCACTTACCATATAAGCCAGCAATTGTACTGTTGGGCACTTGTCCCAAAGAAATGAAAACTTTTGGTCCACACTAAAACCTGTACAGTAATGTTCATAGCAGCTGTATTCATAATAGCCAAAAACTGGAAACAACTTAAATGTTCTTCAATGGGCAAATGACTAAAAACAAAATTGTGGTACAACCCTACAGTACCACTTACTGCTCAGCAATAAAAAAGAGTGAACTATTGATACGCTCAACAACTTGAATGAATCTCCAGGGAGTTGTGCTGAGCGTAAAAAAAAAAAAAGAGAATCTCAAAAGACTACAAGTCATATGATTCCATTTATATAACATTCTTGAAATAGCAAATATACAAGATTGAGGAACAGATTAGTGGCTGCCAGGGATTAGGGATAGCGAGGAGAGAGGTGGATGAGGCTGCCAAAGGGGTGGCAGGAGGGATCCTTGTGATTATGGACAGTGCTGTACCTTGATTATGGTAGTGGTTAAGTGAATCTGCACATGATACAATGGCATAGTACTACACACACACACACAGGTACATGTAAAACTGGTAAGATCACATGAAGCTCTGTAGTCAGTTACCAATGTCAGTTTTCTGGGTTTGATATTGTATTACAGTTAAGAAATATGTTACCAATGGTCCTGAAACACAGGACCCTTCTATACATTTTATTAACATGCTCTGAAGCTATAATTATTTCAAAATATATATTTTTAAAAGGTAGGTCTTTATATACTGATATGGTAATATGACTTTATGTTATTAAAGTCAGTATCAAATAGAATTATGGTATGAACCTCTGATGAGATTGAGAATGTAAAGAGTGAAAAGTGGAGAAAAATGAATTCTAACTTTTTACTTGATATGCTTCTGTGATGGTTGATTTTTTTACTTGATATTCTTCTGTACAATTTGAAGTTTTTACAGTCTAAACATATTATTCATCATTTATATTTTTAACATCTTTATTGGACTATAATTGCTTAACAACAGTGTGTTAGTTTCTGCTCTATAACAAAGTGAATCAGCTATACATATACATATATCCCCATATCTCCTCCTTCTTGTTTCTCCCTCCAACCCTCACTATCCCATCCCTCTGGGTGGACACAAAGCACTGAGCTGATCTTGCTGTGCTATGCGGCTGCTTCCCACTAGCTATCTATTTTACACCTGGTACAGTATATATGTCCATGACACTCTCTCACTTCATCCCAGCTTACCTTTCCCCGCTTCCCTGTGTCCTGAAGTCCATTCTCTATGTCTGGGTCTTTATACCTGTCCTGCCCCTAGCTTCTTCAGAACCATTTTTTTTTAGATTCCACATATATGTGTTACAACACAGTATTTGTTTTTCTCTTTCTGACTTATTTCACTCTGTATGACAGACTCTAGGTCCATCCACCTCACTACAAATAACTCAATTTCGTTTCCTTTTATAGCTGAGTAATATTCCACTGTATATATGTGCCACATTTCTATATCCATTTATCAGTCTATGGACAATTCGGTTGCTTCCATGCCCTGGCTATTGTAAGTAGAGCTGCAAAGAACATTGTGGTACATGACTCTTTTTGAATTATGGTTTTCTCAGGGTATATGCCCAGTAGTGGGATTGCTTGGTCATATGGTAGTTTTATTTTTAGATTTTTAAGGAACCTCTATACTGTTCTCCATAGTGGCTGTATCAGTTTACATTTCCACCAACAGTGCAGGAGGGTCCCCTTTTAGCCACACCCTCTCCAGCATTTATTGTTTGTAGATTTTTTGATGATGGCCATTCTGACTGGTGTGATGTGATACCTCATTAGAGTTTTGATTTACATTTCTCTAATGATTAGTGATGTTGAGCATCCTTTCATGTGTTTGTTGGCCATCTGTATGTCTTCTTTGGAGAACTGTCTATTTAGGTCTTCTGCCCATTTTTGAGGGTTGTCTTCTCGTCTTGTTTATGGTTTCCTTTGCTGTGCAAAAGCTTTGAAGTTTCATTAGGTCCCAGTTGTTTATTTTTGTTTTTATTTCCATTTCTCTAGAACGTGGGTCAAAAAGGATCTTGCTGTGATTTATGTAATAGAGTGTTCTGCTTATGTCTTCCTCTAAGAGTTTTATACTGTCTGGCTTTACATTTAAGTCTTTAACCCGTTTTGAGTTTATTTTTGTGTATGGTGTTAGGGAGTGTTCAAATTTCATTCTTTTACATGTAGCTGTCCAGTTTTCCCAGCACCACTTACTGAAGAGGCTGTCTTTTTTCCATTGTATATTCTTGCCTCCTTTGTCAAAGATAAAGTGACCATATGTGCGTGGGTTTATCTCTGGGATTTCTATCCTGTTCCATTGATCTATCTTTCTGTTTTTGTGCCAGTGCCATACTGTCTTGATTACTGTAGCTTTGTAGTATAGTCTGTAATCAGAGAGCCTGATTGCTCAAGCTCCATTTTTCTTTCTCAAGATTGTTTTGGCTATTTGGGTTTTTTTGTGTTTCTATACAAACTTTAAAATTTTTTGTTCTAGTTCTGTGAAAAATGCCATTGGTTGTTTGATAGGGATTGCACTGAATCTGTAGATTGTTTTGGGAAGTATAGTCATTTTTACAATGTTGATTCTTCCGATCCAAGGACATGGTATATCTCTCCATCTGTTTGTAACATCTTTAATTTTTTTCACCAGTGTCTCATAGTTTTCTGCATACAGGTACGTTGTCTCCTCAGGTAGGTTTATTCCTAGGTATTTTACTGTTTTTGTTGCAATGGTAAATGGGAGTGTTTCCTTAACTTCTCTTTCAGATTTTTCATCATTAGTGTTTAGAAATGCAAGAGATTTCTGTGCATTATTTTTGTATCCTGCTACTTTACCAAATTCATTGATTTGCTCTAGCAGTTTTCTGGTAGCATCTTTAGGATTCTCTATGTACAGTATCATGTCATCTGCACACAGTGACAGCTTTACTTCTTCTTTTCCGATTTGGAATCCTTTTATTTCTTTTTCTTCTCTGACTGCTGTGGTTAAAACTTCCAAAACTATGTTGAATAATAGTGGTGAGAGTGGGCAACCTTGTCTTATTCCGGACCTTAGTGGAAATGGTTTCAGTTTTTCACCATTGGGAACGATGTTGGCTGTGGGTTTGTCATATATAGCCTTTATTATGTTGAGGCAAATTCCCTCTATATCTACTTTCTGGAGGGTTTTCATCATAAATGGGTGTTGAATTTTCTTGAAAGGTTTTCTGCATGTGTGGAGATGATCATATGGTTTTTTTCCTTCAGTTTGTTAATATGGTGTATCACATTGACTAATTTCCATATATTGAAGAATCCTTGCATTCCTGGGATAAACCCAACTTGATCTTGGTGTATTATCCTTTTAATGTGTTGTTGGATTCTGTTTGCTAGAATTTTGTTGAAGATTTTTGCATCTCTATTCATTAGTGATATTGGCCTGTAGCTTTCTTTCTTTGTGACATCTTTGTCTGGTTTTGGTATCAGGGTGATGTTGGCATTGTAGAATGAGTTTGGAGTGTTCCTCCCTCTGCTATATTTTGGAAGAGTTTGAGAAGGATGGGTGTTAACTTTTCTCTAGATGCTTGATAGAATACACCTCTGAATCCATGTGGTCCTAGGCTTTTGCTTGATGGAAGATTTTTAATCATAATTTCATTTCAGTGCTTGTGATTGGTCTATTTCTCTTTTCTATTTCTTCCTGGTTCAGTCTCAGAAGGTTGTGCTTTTCTATGAATTTGTCCATTTCTTCCATGTTGTCCATTTTATTGGTATATAGTTCCTTGTAGTAATCTCTCATGATCCTATGTATTTCTGCAGTGTCAGTTGTTAGTTCTCTGTTTTCATGTCTTATTCTATTGATCTGAGTCATCTCCCTTTTTTTCTTCATAGATCTGGCTAATGGTTTATCAATTTTGCTTATCATCTCAAAGAAGCAGCTTTTAGTTTTATTGATCTTTGCTATCGTTTTCTTCCTTTTTTTTTCATTTATTTCTGATCTGATATTTATGATTTCTTTCCTTCTGCTAACTTTGGGGGTTTTTGTTCTTATTTCTCTGATTACTTTAGGTGTAAGGTTAGGTTGTTTATTTGAGATGTTTGTTTTTCTTGAGGTAGGATTGTATTGCTGTAAACTTCCCTCTTAGAACCGCTTTTGCTGCATCCCATAGGTTTTAGGCCGTCATGTTTTCATTGTCATTTGTCTCTAGGTATTTTTTGATTTCCTCTTTGATTTCTTCAGTGATCTCTTGGTTATTTAGTATTGTACTGTTTAGCCTCTATGTATTTGTATTTTTTACATTTTTTTCCTGTAATTGATATCTAGTCTCATAATGTTGTGGTCAGAAAAGATACTTGATATGATTTCAATTTTCTTAAATTTACCAAGGCTTGATTTGTGACCCAAGATATGATCTATCCTGGAGAATGTTCCGTGAGCACTTGAGAAGAAAGTGTATTCTGTTGTTTTGGATAGAATGTCCTATAAATGTCAATTAAGTCCACCTTGTTTAATGCATCATTTAAAGCTTGTATTTCCTTATTTATTTTCATTTTGGATGATTTGTCCATTGGTGAAAGTGGCGTATTAAATTCCCCTAGTATGATTGTGTTACAGTTGCTTTCCCCTTTTATGGCTGTTAGAATTTGCCTTATGTATTTAGGTACTCCTATGTTGGGTGCATAAAGATTTACAATTGTTATATCTTCTTCATGGATTGATCCCTTGATCATTATGTAGTGTCCTTCTTTGTCTCTTGTAATAGTCTTTATTTTTAAATCTTTTTTTTTCTGATATGAGAATTGCTACTGCAGCTTTCTCTTGATTTCCTTTTGCATGGAATGTCTTTTTCCATCCCC
Organism: Tursiops truncatus; assembly: GCF_011762595.2. Lineage (NCBI taxonomy): Eukaryota > Metazoa > Chordata > Mammalia > Artiodactyla > Delphinidae > Tursiops > Tursiops truncatus. The sequence goes on from NC_047050.1 coordinate 37,169,338, forward strand.
TCAATCTGCATGTGTCCCTAAGACTGAAGTGGGTCTCTTGTAGGCAGCATATCTACCAGTCTTGTTTTTGATTCATTCAGCCAGTCTATGTCTTTTGGTTAGAGCATATAATCCATTTACATTTAAGGTGGTTATCAATATATATGTTCCTATGACGATTTTCTTAATTGTTTTGGGTTTGTTATTGTAGGTCTTTCCCTTCTCTTGTGTTTCCTGCCTAGAGAAGTTCCTTTAGCATTTGTTCTAAAGATGGTTTGGTGGTGTGGAAATCTCTTAGCTTTTGCTTGTCTGTAAAGGTTTTGATTTCTCCGTCGAATCTTAATGAGATCCTTGCTGCATAGAATAATCTTGGTTGTAAGTTTTTCCCTTTCATCACTTTAAATATGTCCTGCACTCCCTTCTGGCTTGCACAGTTTCTGCTGAAAGATCAGCTGTTAACTTTATGGGGATTCCTTTGTATATTATTTGTTGTTTTTCCCTTGCTGCTCTTAATGTTTTTTCTTTGTATTTAATTTTTGATAGTTTGATTAATATGTGTCTTGGCACATATTTCTCCTTGGATTTATCCTGTATGGGACTATCTGCACTTCCTGGGCTTGATTGACTATTTCCTTTCCCATACTGGGGAAGTTTTCAACTATAATCTCTTCAAATATTTTCTCAGATCCGTTTCTTTTTCTCTTCTTCTTCTGGGACCCCTATAATTAGAATATTGGTGCATTTATTGTTGTCCCAGAAGTCTCTGAGACTGTCCTCAATTCTTTTCATTCTTTTTTCTTTATTCTGCTCTCCATAGTTATTTCCACTATTTTATCTTCCAGGTCACTTATCCATTCTTCTGCCTCAGTTATTCTGCTATTGATTCCTTTTAGAGAATTTTCAATTTCATTTATTGTGTTGTTCATCATTGTTTGTTTGCTCTTTAGTTCTTCTAGGTCCTTGTTAAATGTTTCTTGTATTTTTTCCATTCTATTTCCAAGATTTTGAATCATGTTTACTATCATTACTCTGAATTCTTTTTCAGGTAGACTGCCTATTTCCTCTTCGTTTGTTTGGTTTGGTGGGTTTTTACCTTCCTCCTTCATCTGCTGTGTGTTTCTCTGTCTTCTCATCTTGCTTAACTTACTGTGTTTGGGGTCTCCATTTTGCAGGCTGAAGGTTCATAGTTCCCATTGTTTTTGGTGTCTGCCCCCAGTGGCTAAGGTTGGTTCAGTGGATTGTGAGACTTCCTGGTGGAGGGGACTGGTGCCTGTGTTCTGGTGGATGAGGCTGGATCTTGTCTTTTTGGTGGTCAGGACCATGTTCAGTGGTGTGTTTTGGGTTGTCAGTGAACTTAGTATGATTTTAGGTAGCCTCTCTGCTAATGGGTGGGGTTGTGTTCCTGTCTTTCTAGTTGTTTGGCATAGGGTGTCCAGCACTGTAGCTTGCTGGTAGTTGAGTGGAGTAGGGCCTTAGTTTTGAGATGGAGATCTCTGGGAGAGCTTATCCCATTTGATATTACTTGGGGCTGGGAGGTCTCTGGTGGACCAGTGTCCTGAACTCGGCTCTCCCACCTCAGAGGCTTAGGCCTGATATCCGGCCGGAGCACCAAGACCCTGTCAGCCACACAGCTCTGAAGAAAAGGGAGAAAAAGAAAGAAAGAAAATAAATAAATAAAATAAAATAAATAATTAAAATAAAAAACTATTATTACAGTTAAAAAAGTATATAAAAAAAGAAAGAGTCATGAGAGCAACCAAACCAAAATACAAATCCACCAATGATAACAAGCACAAAAATCTATACTAAAATAAAATGACAGACAGAACCATAGGACAAATGGTAAAAGCAAAGCTATACAGACAAAATCACACAAAGAAGCATACATATACACACTCAGAAAAAGAGCAAAAGGGGGAAAAAATATATATATATATGTAAAAAAAGGAAGAGAGCAACAAAATCAATAAACAAATCTACTAAAGGAAATAAGCTCTAAATACTAAACTAAGATAAACATAAAAGCAGAAACAAATTAGATGCAGAAAGCAAACCCCAAGTCTACAGTTGCTCCCAAAGGCCACCTCCTCAATTTGGGATGATTCGTTGTCTATTCAGGTATTCCACAGATGCAGGGCACATCAAGTTGATTGTAGAGATTTAATCCGCTGTTCCTGAGGCTTCTCGGAGAAATTTCCCTTTCTCTTCTTTGTTTGCACAGCTCCTGGGGTTCCGCTTAGGAATTGGCCCTGCCTCTGCGTGTAGGTCGCCTGAGGGCATCTGTTCCCTGCCCAAACAGGACAGGGTTAAAGTAGCAGCTGATTAGGGGGCTGTGGCTCACTCAGGCCAGGGGGAGGGAGAGGAACAGAATGCGGGGCAAGCCTGCAGGGGCAGAGGGCGGCATGATGTTGCAACAGTCTGAGGCATGCCATGCGTTCTCCCGGGGAAGTTGTCCCTGGATCACAGGACCCTGGCAGTGGTGGGCTGCACAGGCTCCCAGGAGGGAAGGTGTGGATAGTGACCTGTGCTTGCACACAGGCTTCTTGGTGGTTGCAGAAGCAGCCTTAGTGTTTCATGCCCGTCTCTGGTGTCCACGCTGATAGCCGCGGCTCGTGCCCATCTCTGGAGCTCATTTAGGCAGCGCTCTGAATCCTCGCACACCCCGAAACAATGGTCTCTTGCCTCTTAGGCCATTCCAGACTTTTTCCCGGACTCCCTCCTTACTAGCTGTGGCATACTAGCTCCCTTCAGGCTGTGTTCACGCAGCCAACTCCAGTCCTCTCCCTGGGATCTGACCTCTGAAGCCAGAGTCTCAGCTCCTAGCCCCCATCCACCCCGGCAGGTGAGCAGACAAGTCTCTCAGGCTGGTGAGTTTTGGTCGGCATCAATCCTCTGTGCAGGAATCTCTCTGCCTTGCCCTCTGCACCCCTGTTGCTGTGCTCTCCTCCGTAGCTCCAAAGCTTCCCCCCAACCCACCCCCCGTCTCCACCAGTGAAGGGGCTTCCTAGTGTGTGGAAACTTTTCCTCCTTCACAGCTCCCTCCCAGAGATGCAGGTCCCATCCCTATTATTTTGTCTCTGTTTTTCCTTTTTTCTTTTGCCCTACCCAGGTACATGGGGAGTTTCTTGCCTTTTGGGAAGTCTGAGGTCTTCTGCCAGTGTTCAGTAGGTGTTCTGTGGAAGTTATTCCACATATAGATGTATTTTTGATGTATTTGTGGGGAGGAAGGTGATCTCCACATCTTATTCCTCTGCCATCTTGAAGGTCCCTCTACACATCTTTTAAAAAGCAAGTAAGCATAATATAATAAGAAAAATTTTTTTAAATCTGTAGACCCTCTCCCTGGAAAAAATCATATGCAATTATGTACATAATTTTAGCAATCTCATGGACCCCAAATTCCATCCATATATTTCCTAAAGAGAGATATGTCCCTCTGACTAGGTATCACTGCTTTAAAACATGGATGCCTGCATGAGTGAAGAGAAATAGGGTCAGGCGACCTATTACATATATTCTGTAATCACCCTGTGTTCTATTTGCTATGACACCCAGTCACCTTCAAGTGGGAAATAAAGATATTTTGTTTGTTTGTTTCTTTGGAAGTGACTAGATGTGGAACTCTGAATTGCAACTTTAGGAAGCATACCAATGGTGTTCATAACCTGGTGTTTGCCTGGGTCATGCGGCCAGTGAAAGGCAGAGCCAGGATTCGAACCCAAAGCTTCCTGACCCTAGACAAGGTTCCACGCCTACTCCACTATTCCGTATATTGTGGGGGAAGATGTCAGCTCCATTTGTGGACACATGGCTAGACCTCCAGATGAATTTTTTGAATGGACAGTGGAAAGGCATAAAGTCAGGGGGAAATCGGAGCTGGTGAATGGAATTCAGAAGCTTCATGGAGGTTCTGTAAGGATTAGTGAAGTCACTGAACTGAATAATCAATAATAGATCATTTATAATTATTAACTTGCACATTCATGGGCTGGGATGTAATCATGTTTGCCTGAAGAGCCAACACAGCAGTTTTAAAGGGATTCGCAAACACAAGAAAGCTGCTGTTCTCTCCAGTAAGCAATATTTTAGTGGCAAAACACCCTGTGAATGGTTTGTGAGTACAAAGCAGCAAGCGTGTGAATAGCTTTTTACAATGTCACGTTCTCTCCTTCCACTTGGGAAGGAAGCACAATGCTACCATAAGCAGATACTAACAGCACAGATGCTGGCGCTGATGTGAGCATAAATGCTGTCCCGCACCACAATAAAAATATTCCCAAAGTACCACGCCTGCATAAATCTTATATTTTTATGAATCACTGCCATTATGGCAACCACACACTGAAAATTTGTCTTAGGATGTGAATGATCTTTCTAGATAGTTTAGCTTATCTTAGACTCTTCATAATTTATACTTGTCCATGTATCATATCCAAACAGGGCTTTGCTTCCTAGATTGCTCAAGTGGCAGCCGCCTGTACTTTGTATGGCTACAGTTCGAAAATATAGTTTAATTGTAATCAGAGGAGCAAAATCTTTCTGATGCCTCTGCTGCCATGTTGTAAACATCCAACCACAGATTCAACATTAATTCTTCCATTTCTTATCAACAGCAGTTTTCCAGAGCCCACAAATATATCTACCATACAATTTTATGCTTTGTAAAAGGTGACCTATACTTTCTTTTCAAATGCAGTTTCCTTAATGAAAATAGTGTAATGTCAGTCCATGCAAAGCAAATGCATATTAATATGCGTTTACATCTGTCTCATATTAATATTCATGCCTGAATCCACATCCCTACACAAAGCCAATTTTCTGACCATCTGTGTGATGGCTGGTGGATGCAATGAATAAATTTTATTTGTGAGGGGAGTGATAAATCATGTATCTTCAGTTTTTCACCCACAATCTTTCTTCTTAGGTGCAAAAATGTTTTCATCATAGTTTGGAATATTTAAGTAAACGAAACAGGTTAACCCTTTAATATTCCTACACATACAGGCAATTTTATGCAATCTCAACACCTCTAACCAACTATAAGAAGGAACTATGGATTTGCTTGGTTGAATTTGACATCTCTGATTCCTATGTAAATTCCAGTCTTTTATAATAATTTTCTATGTTGTTTAAAATGTACTCTAGCTGTTTTTGAAAAGAAATTTTGAAAAGCTTCTAGATGTAAAAAAGATCTCTGCAAAAAGAGTATATTCCTGAAGAAAGTCCTTACAGCCATCAAATAACTTAAAAGTTATATCAAGTATAACCTTACACAAGGAAAGATTTCAAACAGGGAACGTTTATCAGTATTTAGATAATGATCTCGGTACTTACAATTTTACCCAAGTGAAATATCAAGATTTCAGCAGTAACAATGTTTTTGTAAAATTGGTGATCTTCTGGGGAATACTGCAACCAAATCTTAAAAACAATTACCTTTCAGGATATGAGACAAATGCAGTTAATCAACCTGGCAAGCAGAGCCCAAAAGGAAGGATTGAATTAAAAATCATATCATGGTAGGCAGAGTCTGAAAAGTATTGCATGCTGAAGAAAGAAGTTAAGATCTGATGGCTTGAATAATGAAAACTGTATCAGGTGGTCTAAGATGCTTTCTTTGCCTCTTCCAGGGATGCTTTCTATGAATTCTAAATGGTTGGGCTACTAGATTGAATCAAAACCCAAAGTTTACATTTGATTTAATTTACCTTCTCTGAGTTAACAGGGCTATCCTAAGGTCCCTAAAAATGTCACAAACAGCACAAACCACAACTTCGAGGTCAAAGCAGAAATCAAGCTGCTGAAAATTTCTACTTCTGCTGTAATGGCACCAAACAGAGTGACAAGGTAAATCGGGAACCCTCAGAGCTATCAATCTCCTGTAGATACAGCCCCACTTAGCACATGAATTTTCAAAACATAAATAGAGCAGAGTCAGAGAAATTTTGTCTCAAATAAGCACCAGTTACTGACTGAGCACCTGCTCCTTGCAAGGCACCATGCTGAGAAGGAGCTTCTGGTGCCATGCTGCCCTCAGAAAGCTTAGCACCTAGTTGGTAATGAAGGCAGGTTCTCCCACAAGAAGATTCTCAATCAACCATTAACTTGGTGTATGATAAATATGAAGTGAATGCTGTAAAAGGAATTTAAAAGAGGCTGAGATTTCCACAAGCCCAGGAAATCAAGGAATCTCATCCAGAGGAATATAGAGTCAGTCTTAAAGGCTGAAAAGATTCAGATGGTCAGAAAAAAGGAGAAGTCATATCAGATGGGATAAGCTGTACAAAGGCTCAGAGCAGGAAGTATTTAGCAGGAGGATGCAGAAGTAATAGGGGAAATTGTGGGTAGGCCACTCTGGCTACTTCTGAGAATTAATGTTCAAAACTAGGGGAGTTAAGGGAAATGAGTTTAAGTAGTACACATGTGGGCATTAAATAACATTGAATTATAAAGTCAGAAAAATAATCTCTTAGCAACTCTGTTAATTCTCCTAATTGCCTCAAGAAGCAAATCTCCCTTTGGTGCCAATATATCTTTCACACCACTCCAGTACTTGCTAAATCTCTCTTTTTAACAAAGAGAGAGCCTGCCTCAGGCTCAAAGGATAAAGACTAGAATTAATAACATAGTTTGGTTTCATGGTGTTTGTTTTTAGTATTATTTTATTTTATACCAAGTAGAACTTACTCGTCTTCCATTTGTGGTGGTAATATAAAATTTCTTTTTAAGGAAAATATATTTAGGATTTTTTTAATTAGTTGTTTTTAAAGATAAATAATAAATTACTGAATGTGATGAAAAAAAGGACTAAAGTTTGGAAAGAACTAGTCTGACATAGTAACTGGCAAGATGGAAAGAAGGGTTGGATTCAGTCCAGTAATACCTCAATATAGAAGCTGACCAGATTGAATTACAGCCTTTGATTTCAATTCCATTTGTAATTCTAAGTATGTCAGTTTCCCTTATATATGGGCATTGCTGAGGTCACGTTTGTAAAATCTCCTTAAGGCCTAGAATTTTTTCAAAATATATCTAACTTTTTTTTCATATAAATGCAAAAGGAACATTATTTAAATGAGAGGTAGAGAAAAACAGAATAGGTCACCAAGCCCTATCCCTTGGAGATTTAACATAAGAGATATAAACATAAAATACTTCATCTGCAACAAAAGGATTTTGCTTTCATTAGATTGCTCAGGATTTCACACCATATACTTAAGTATGATTTAGCATAACATTGATACTTGTTTATATTTGCCACCTACCTATTTCACAGTGATATTGTAAGGATTAGTGTTATAATATTTCTCAAGCCTTTTCTTTTCTTAAAAGAAACTATACACTATAAAATCAAGGTAATAGTAATAATAGTCATCATCATAATAGTAATAACTGCTCATGTATTTTCAAATATGGGCTCTGTGTTGATGGAAAGGGAAATTAGGATGCAAGCTAAAAATGCAGGCTTATCAGCTGGTTAGAACACAGAGACATAGGATGGTATAACAGTGATGCTATCTACAGTTTTTCAAGGTCTGGAGGAGGGTCTGAGGTTCTGCATTTGTAGTGACTCCCAAGTAGTTGATGCTGCTGGTCTGAGGCCACTCTTGGGGAGTAAGGCCTTAGACTACACCACTCTTTCAGGGGCACATCTGAAATATGTGCCATTAACTGTCAGAGGACTTAAGGAAGCATGTCTAAACACATCTTGACAAATCTGTCACTGCTGCTGATGTCTTCCCTGTTTTTCTCACCTTTGCACCCAGTATTCTGTTTCCATTGTCCAAACCACCACATGCATGAAAATTATTCCTCTCATTATCTCCCTGCCCTCTCGCTCCCAAGCCAGAAGTGAACTCTTTGAGAGCAGAAACACATCATTTATTCTAAAAATTGATCATAGGTTTGAACAAAGATTTGTGCTCAAAAATGTTGATTTCAGAACTTTTTGTAACATCAAAAAGTAGGAAAATTGTTTCTTTTAAAATATTCTAAAATGTGGGTTATGTTCATGATATGGCATCATGTTAAAAAGCAGGATCAAAAACTATGGATGTATCATCTAAATTTCAATATAGTGAGATTTCCTCATGCAACTCGGACCAGCATGAAATTTAAAGCTTCTGAATTGTTTACTTCTGGAATTTTCTGTTTAGCATTTTTGGACGGAGGTTGACCTCAGGTTACTCTGCCAGTAGCTCCCTGTAGGCTTAGCCTTACTCCAGAATTCCTACATTTTTCATGAGATTACGGGATGTCCTGGAACATGGACCCTTAAGAAAACCTGAAAACCAAGTTTTAACATTGGCACTCCTGGTTCTTGCACCTCTGGACACCCTGGTTTCCCTGGTTCTCCAGTGTGGAAATGGCAGATCTAGGGACTTCTGGAGCTCCAAAATCATCTGTGTGGCTGACAGAGTCTTGGTGCTCCAGCCAGGTTTCAAGCCTGTGCCTCTGAGGTGGGAGACCTGAGTTCAGGACACTGGTCCAGCAGAGAAATCCCGTATCCACATAATATCAAATGGCAAAAATTCTCCCAGAGATTTCCATCTCAAAGTTAAGACCCAGATCCACTCGACGACCAGCAAGTTACAGTGCTGGACACCCTATACCAAACAACTAGCAAAACAGGAACACAACACCACCCATTAGCAGAGAGGCTGCCTAAAATCATAATAAGTCCACAGACACCCCAAAACATACCACCAGACGTGGACCTGCCCACCAGAGAGACAAGATCCAGCCTCATCCACCAGCATACAGGCACCAGTCCCCTCCACCAGGAAGCCTACACAACCCACTGAACCAAACTTAGACACTGGGAGCAGACACCAAAAACAACAGGAATTATGAAAATGCAGCCTGCGAAAAGGAGACCCCAAACAGAGTAAGTTAAGCAAAATGAGAAGACAGAGAAACACACAGCAGATGAAGGAGGAAGGTAAAAACCCACCAGACCAAACAAATGAAGAGGAAATAGGCAGTCTCCTGAAAAAGAATTCAGAGTAATGATAGTAAACATGATCCAAAATCTTGGAGATAGTATGGAGAAAATAAAAGAAAAGCTTAACAAGGACCTAGAAGAACTAAAGAGCAAACAAACAATGATGAACAACACAGTAAATGAAATTTAAAATTCGCTAGAAAGAATCAATAGCAGAAAAACTGAGACAGAAGAACGGATAAGTGACCTGGAAGCTAAAATAGTGGAAATAACTATCACAGAGGAGAATAAAGAAAAAAGAATGAAAAGAATGATAGACAGTCTCAGAGACCACTGGGACAACATTAAATGCACCAAATTCTAATTATAGGTGTCCCAGAAGAAGAAGAGAAAAAGAAACGGATCTGAGAAAATATTTGAAGAGATTATAGTTGAAAACTTCCCCAGTATGGGAAAGGAAATAGTCAATCAAGTGCAGGAAGTGCAGAGAGTCCATACAGGATAAATCCAAGCAGAAACACGTGCCGAGACATATATTAATCAAACTATCAAAAATTAAATACAAAGAAAAAATATTAAAAGCAGCAAGGGAAAAATAACATACAAGGGAATCCCCATAAGGTTAATAGCTGATCTTTCAGCAGAAACTCTGCAAGCCAGAAGGGGGTGGCAGGACATATTTAAAGTGATGAAAGGGAAAAACATACAACCAAGATTACTTGATCAGGCAAGAATCTCATTCATATTCGACAGAGAAATTAAAACCTTTACAGACAAGCAAAAGTTAAGAGATTTCCACATCACCAAAACAGCTTTCCAACAAATGCTAAAGGAACTTCTCTAGGCAGGAAACACAAGAGAAGGGAAAGACCTACAATAACAAACCCAAAACTATTAAGAAAATGGTAACAGGAACATAAATATTGATAACTACCTTAAATGTAAATGGATTAAATGCTCTAACCAAAAGAAACAGACTGGCTGAATGGATACAAAAACAAGTCTGCTAGATATGCTGTCTACAAGAGACCCACTTCAGTCCTAGGGACACATATAGATTGAAAGTGAGCAGATGGAAAAAGGTATTCCATGCAAATGGAAATCAAAAGAAAGCTGGAGTAGCAATTCTCACATCAGAAAAAAATAGATTTTAAAATAAAGACTATTACAAGAGACAAAGAAGAACACTACATAATGATTAATGGAACAATCCAAGAACAAGATATAAAAATTGTACATATTTATGCACCCAACATAGGAACACCTCAATACATAAGGTAAATGCTAACAGCCAAAAAAGGGGAAATAGACAGTAACACATTCATAGTAGGGGACTTTAACACCCCACTTTCACTGATGGACAGATCATCCAAAATAAAAATAAATAAAGAAAAACAAGCTTTAAATGACGCATTAAACAAGGTGGACTTAATTGATATTTATAGGACATTCCATCCAAAAACAACAGAATACACTTTCTTCCCAATTGCTCATGGAAAAATCTCCAGGATAGATCATATATTGGGTCACAAATCAAGCCTTGGTAAATTTAAGAAAACTGAAATCATATCAAGTATCTTTTCCAACCACAATGCTGTGAGACTAGATACCAGTTACAGGAAAAAAATCTGTAAAAAATACAAACACATGGAGGCTAAACAATACACTACTAAGTAACCAAGAGATCACTGAAGAAATCAAAGAAGAAATTAAAAAATACCAAGAAACAAATGACAATGAAAACACGATGACCCAAAACCTTTGGGATCAGCAAAAGCAGTTCTAAGAGGGAAGTTTATGGCAATACAATCCTACCTCAAGAAAAACAAACATCTCAAATAAACAACCTAACCTTGCACTTAAAGCAATTAGGGAAAGAAGAACAAAAAACCCCCCAAAGTTAGCAGAAGGAAAGAAACCATAAAGATCAGGTCAGAAATAAATGAAAAAGACATGAAGAAAACAATAGCAAAGATCAATAAAACTAAAAGTTGGTTATTTGAGAATATAAACAAAATTGCTAAACCATTAGCCAGACTCATCAAGAAAAAAAGAGAGAAGACTCAAATCAGCAGAATTAGAAATGAAAAAGGAGAAGTAACAACTGACACTGCAGAAATACAAAGAATCATGAGAGATTACTACAAGCAACTATATGTCAATAAAAATGACAACCTGGAAGAAATGGACAAATTCTTAGAAAAGCACAACCTTCCGAGACTGAACCAGGAAGAAACAGAAAAGATAAACAGACCAATCACAAGCACTGAAATTGAGACTGTGATTAAAAATCTTCCAACAAACAAAATCCCATGCCCAGATGGCTTCACAGGCGAATTCTACCAAACATTTAGAGAAGAGCTAACACCTATTCTCAAAATCTTCCACAATATAGCAGAGGGAGGAGCACTCCCAACCTCATTCTACGAGGCCACCATCACCCTGATACCAAAATGAGACAAAGATGCCACAAAGAAAGAAAACTACTGGACAATATCACTGATGAACATAGATGCAAAAATCCTCAACAAAATACTAGCAAACAGAATCCAACAGCACATTTAAAGGATCATACACCAGGATCAAGTGGGGTTTATCCCAGGAATGCAAGGATTCTTCAGTATATGCAAATCAATCAAAGTGATACACTATATTAACAAATTGAAGGAGAAAAACCATATGATCATCTCAATACATGCAGAAAAAGCTTTTGACAAAATTCAACACTCATTTATGATAAAAACCCTCCAGAATGTACTCATAGAGGGAACTTACCTCAACATACTAAAGGCCGTATATGACAAACCCACAGCCAACATCATTCTCAATGGTGAAAAACTGAAGCCATTTCCTCTAAGATCAGGAAAAAGACAAGGTTGTCCACTCTCACCACTATTATTCAACATAGTTGTGGAAGTTTTAGCCACAGCAATCAGAGAAGAAAAAGAAATAAAAGGAATCCAAATCAGAAAAGAAGAAGTAAAGCTGTCACTCTTTAGAGATGACATGATACTGTACATAGAGAAACCTAAAGATGCTACCAGAAAACTACTGAAGCTAATCTATGAATTTGGTAAAGTAGCAGGATACAAAATTAATGCCCCCAAATCTCTTGCATTCCTATACACTAATGATGAAAAGTCTGAAAGAGAAATTAAATAAACACTCCCACTTACCACAGCAACAAAAAGAATAAAATACCTAGGATTAAACCCACCTAAGGAGACAAAATACTTGCATGCAGAAAACGATAAGACACTGATGAAAAAAATTAAAGATGATACCAATAGGTGGAGAGATATACCATGTTCTTGGACTGGAAGAATCAATATTATGAAAATGACTATACTACCCAAAGCAATCTACAGATTCAATGCAATTGCTATCAACCAACCACTGGCATTTTTCACAGAACTAGAACAAAAAATTTCACAATTTGTATGGAAACAGAAATGACCCCAAATAGCCAAAGTAATCTTGAGAAAGAAAAATGGAGCTGGAGGATAAGGCTCCCGGACTTCAAACTATATGACAAAGGTACAGTCATCAAGACAGTATGGTACTGGCACAAACAGAAATACAGATTGATGGAACAGGATAGAAAGCCCAGAGATTGGTTGGGGGGAAGACGGCGGAAGAGTAAGACATGGAGATCATCATCCTCCCCACAGATACACCAGAAATACATCTACACGTGGAATAACGCCTACAGAACACCTACTGAACGCTGGCAGAAGACCTCAGACCTCCCAAAAGGCAAGAAAGTCCCTACGTACCTGGGTAGGGCAAAAGAAAAAAGAATAAACAGAGACAAAAGGATAGGGATGGGACCTGCACCAGTGGGAGGGAGCTGTGAAGGAGGAAAGGTTTCAACACACTAGGAGCCCCTTCGCGGGCGGAGACTGCGGGTGGCGGAGGGGGAAAGCTTCGGAGCTGCGGAGGAGAGCACAGCAACAGGGGTGCGGAGAGCAAAGCAGAGAAATTCCCTCACAGAGGATCGGTGCCAACCGGCACTCACCAGCCCAAGAGGCTTGTCACTCACCCTCCAGAGCGGGCGGGGCTGGGAGCTGAGGCTCGGGCTTCAGGGAGGGGTCGGAGCGCAGGGAGAGGACTGGGGTTGGTGGCGTGAACAAAGCCTGCAGGGGGTTAGTGAACCACGGCTAGCCAAGTGGGAGTCTGGGGAAAAGTCTGGACCTGCCGAAGAGGCAAGAGACTTTTTCTTCCCTCTTGTTTCCTGCTGCGCTAGGAGAGGGGATTAAGAGCACTGCTTAAAGGAGCTCCAGAGACGGCCTTGAGCCGCGGCTAAAATCGCGGACCCCAGAGACGGGCATGAGACGCTAAGGCTGCTGCTGCCGCCACCAAGAAGCCTGTGTGCGAGCACAGGTCACTATCCACACCCCGCTTCCGGGAGACTGTGCAGCCTGCCACTGCCAGGGTCCTGGGATCCAGGGACAACTTCCCCGGGAGAACGCATGGCGCGCCTCAGGCAGGTGCAACGTCACGGCGGCCTCTGCCACCGCAGGCTTGCCCCGTACTCCGTACCCCTCCCTCCCCTCGGCCTGAGTGAGCCAGAGCCCCCGAAGCAGCTGCTCCTTTAACTCCGTCCTGTCTGAGCGAAGAACAGATGACCTTCAGTGAGCAGCCTCAGAAGCAGCGGATTTAAGCTCCACAATCAACTTGATGTACCCTGCATCTGTGGAATACATGAATAGACAATGAATCATTCCAAATTGAGCAGGTGGACTTTGAGAGCAAGATTACTATATTTTCCCCTTTTCCTCTTTTGTGAGTGTGTATGTGTATGCTTCTGTGTGAGATTTTGTCTGCATAGCTTTGCTGTCACCATTTGTCCTAGGGTTCTATCCATCCGTTGTTTTTTTTTTCTTTTCTTTTAAAAAAATTTTTTTTCTTAATAATTATTTTATATTTTAATAACTTTATTTCTTTATTGTACTTTATTTTATCTTTTCTTTCTTTCTTTCTTTCCTTCCTTCCTTCCTCCCTCCCTCCCTCCCTCCTTTCTTTCTTTCTTTCTTTCTTTCTTTCTTTCTTTCTTTCTTTTCTTTCTACTTTTTCTCCCTTTTATTCTGAGCCATGTGGATGAAAGGCTCTGGTGCTGCAGTCAGGAGTCAGTGCTATGCCTCTGAGGTGGGAGAGCCAACGTCAGGACACTGGTCCACAAGAGACCTCCCAGCTCCACATAATATCAAACAGTGAAAATCTCCCAGAGATCTCCATCTCAACACCAGCACCCAGCTTCACTCAATGACCAGCAAGCTACAGTGATGGACACCCTATGACAAACAACTAGCAAGACAGGAACAAAACACCACCCATTACCAGAGAAGCTGCCTGAAATCATAATAAGGCTACAGACTCCCCAAAACACACCACCAGACGTGGCCCTGCCTACCAGAAAGACAAGATCCAGCCTCATCCACCAGAACACAGGCACTAGTACCCTCCACCAGGAAGCCTACACAACCCACTGAACCAACCTTAGCCACTGGGGACAGACACCAAAAACAACGGGAACTATGAACCTGCAGCCTGCAAAAAAGGAGACCCCAAACACAGTAAGATAAACAAAATGAGAAGACAGAAAAACACACAGCAGATGAAGGAGGAAGGTAAAAACCCACCAGACCTAACAAATGAAGAGGAAATAGGCAGTCTACCTGAAAAAGAATTCAGAATAATGATACTAAAGATGATCCAAAATCTTGGAAATAGAATAGACAAAATGCAAGAAACATTTAACAAGGACCTAGAAGAACTAAAGAGCAAACAAACAATGATGAACAACACAATAAATGAAATTGAAAATTCTCTAAAAGGAATCAATAGCAGAATAACTGAGGCAGAAGAATGGATAAGTGACCTGAAAGATAAAATAGTGGAAATAACTACTGCAGAGCAGAATAAAGAAAAAAGAATGAAAAGAACTGAGGACAGTCTCAGAGACCTCTGGGACAACATTAAATGAACCAACATTCGAATTATAGGGGTTCCAGAAGAAAAAGAGAAAAAGAAAGGGACAGAGAAAATAGTTGAAGAGATTATAGTTGAAAACTTCCCTAATATGGGAAAGGAAATAGTTAATCAAGTCCAGGAAGCACAGACAGTCCCATAAAGGATAAATCCAAGGAGAAATACACCAAGACAAATATTAATCAAACTGTCAAAAATTAAATAAAAGAAAGCATATTAAAAGCAGCAAGGGAAAAACAACAAATAACACACAAGGGAATCCCCATAAGGTTAACAGCTGATCTTTCAGCAGAAACTCTGCAAGCCAGAAGGGACTGGCAGGACATATTTAAAGTGATGAAGGAGAAAAACCTGCACCAAGATTATTCTATCCAGCAAGGATCTCATTCAGATTTGATGGAGAAATTAAAACCTTTACAGACAAGCAAGAGCAGAGAGAGTTCAGCACCACCAAACCAGCTTTACAACAAATGCTAAAGGAACTTCTCTAGGCAAGAAACTCAAGAGAAGGAAAAGACCTACAATAACGAACCCAAAACAATTAAGAAAATGGGAATAGGAACATACATATCGATAATTACCTTAAATGTAAATGGACTAAATGCTCCCACCAAAAGACACAGATTGGCTGAATGGATACAAAAACAAGACCCATATATATGCTGTCTACAAGAGACCACTTCAGACCTAGAGACACATACAGACTGAAAGTAAGGGGATGGAAAAAGATATTCCATGCATCTGGAAGCCAAAAGAAAGCTGGAGTAGCAATTCTCATGTCAGACAAAATAGACTTTAAAATAAAGACTATTAAAAGAGACAAAGAAGAACACTACATAATTATCAAGGGATCGATCCAAGAAGAAGATAAAACAATTGTAAATATTTATGCACCCAACATAGGAGCACCTCAATACATAAGGCAAATACTAACAGCCATAAAAGGGGAAATCGACAGTAACACATTCATAGTTGGGGACTTTAACACCCCACTTTCACCAATGGACAGATCATCCAAAATGAAAATAAATAAGGAAACACAACTTTTAACTGATACATTAAACAAGATGGACTTAATTGATATTGACATTCCATCCAAAAACAGAAAACACATTTTTCAAAAGTGCTCATGGAACGTTCTCCAGGATAGATCATATCTTGGGTCACAAATCAAGCCTTGGTAAATTTAAGAAAATTGAAATTGTATCAAGTATCTTTTCCGACCACAAAGCTATGAGACTAGGTATCAATTACAGGAAAAGATCTGTAAAAAATACAAACACATGAAGGCTAAACAATACACTACTTAATAACGAAGTGATCATTGAAGAAATCAAAGAGGAAATAAAAAAATACCTAGAAACAAATGACAATGGAGACACTATAATGAAAACCTATGGGATGCAGCAAAAGCAGTTCTAAGAGGGAAGTTTATAGCAATACAATCCTACCTTAAGAAACAGGAAACATCTCGAATAAACAACATAACCTTGCACCTAAAGCAATTAGAGAAAGAAGAACAATAAACCTCCAAAGTTAGCAGAAGGAAAGAAATCATAAAGATCAGATCAGAAATAAATGAAAAAGAAATGAAGCAAACGATAGCAAAAATCAATAAAACTAAAATCTGGTTCTTCAAGAAGATAAACAAAATTGATAAACCATTAGCCAGACTCATCAAGAAAAAAAATGGAGAAGACTCAAATCAATAGAATTAGAAGTGATAAAGGAGAAGTAACAACTGACACTGCAGAAATACAAAAGATCATGAGAGATTACTACAACCAACAATATGCCAATAAAATGGACAACCTGGAAGAAATGGACAAATTCTTAGAAATGCACAACCTGCCAAGACGGAATCAGGAAGAAATAGAAAATATGACCAGACCAATCACAAGCACTGAAATTGAAACTGATTAAAAATCTGCAAACAAACAAAAGCCCAGGACCAGATGCCTTCACAGGCGAATTCTGTCAAACATTTACAGAACAGCTTACACTGATCCTTCTCAAACTCTTCCAAAAGCAGAGGGAGGAACACTCCCAAACTCATTCTACGAGGCCACCATCACCTTGCTACCAAAACCAGACAAGGATGTCACAAAGAAAGAAATCTACAGGCCAATATCACTGATATTTTTACATAGATGCAAAAATTCTCAACTAAATACTAGCAAATAGAATCCAACAGCATATAAAAAGGATCATACACCAGTGGGGTTTATTCCAGGAATACAAGGATTCTTCAATATACGCAAATCAATCAATGTGATACACCATAATAACAAATTGAAAGAGAAAAACCATATGATCATCTCAATAGATGCAGAGAAAGCTTCTGACAAAATTCAACACCAATTTATGATAAAAACCCTGCAGAAAGTAGGCATAGAGGAAACTTTCCTCAACATAATAAAGGCCATATAAGACAAACCCACAGCCAACATCGTCCTTAATGGTGAAAAACTGAAAGCATTTCCACTAAGATCAGGAACAAGACAAGGTTGCCCACTCTCACCACTCTTACTCAACATAGTTTTGGAAGTTTTAGCCACAGAAATCAGAGAAGAAAAGGAAATAAAAGGAATCCAATTTGGAAAATAAGAAGTAAAGCTGCCACTGTTTGCAGATGATATGATACTATACATAGAGAATCCTAAAGATGCTACCAGAAAACTAGTAGAGCTAATCAATGAATTTGGTAAAGTAGCAGGATACAAAATTAATGCACAGAAATCTCTGGCATTCCTATATACTAATGATGAAAAATCTGAAAGTGAAATCAAGAAAACACTCCCATTTACCATTGCAACAAAAAGAATAAAATATCTAGGAATAAACCTACCTAAGGAGACAAAAGACCTGTATGCAGAAAATTATAAGACACTGATGAAAGAAATTAAAGATGATACAAATAGATGGAGAGATATACCATGTTCTTGGATTGGAAGAATCAACATTGTGAAAATGACTCTACTACCCAAAACAATCTACAGATTCAATGCAATCCCTATCAAAGTACCACTGGCATTTTTCACAGAACTAGAACAAAAAATTTCACAATTTGTATGGAAACACAAAAGACCCCGAATAGCGAAAGCAATCTTGAGAACGAAAAATGGAGCTGGAGGAATCAGGCTCCCTGACTTCAGACTATACTACAAAGCTACACTAATAGAGACAGTATGGTACTGGCACAAAAACAGAAAGATAGATCAATGGAACAGGATAGAAAGCCACGAGATAAACCCACGCACATATGGTCACCTTATCTTTGATAAAGGAGGCAGGAATGTACAGTGGAGAAAGGACAGCCTCTTCAATAAGTGGTGCTGGGAAAACTGGACAGGTACATGTAAAAGTATGAGATTAGATCACTGCCTAACACCATACACAAAAATAAGCTCAAAATGGATTAAAGCCCTAAATGTAAGGCCAGAAACGATCAAACTCTTAGAGGAAAACATAGGCAGAACACTCTATGACATAAATCACAGCAAGATGCTTTTTGACCCACCTCCTAGAGAAATGGAAATAAAAACAAAAATAAACAAATGGGACTTATGAAACTTCAAAGCTTTTACACAGCAAAGGAAACCATAAACAAGACCAAAAGACAACCTTCAGAATGGGAGAAAATATTTGCAAATGAAGCAAGTGACAAAGGATTAATCTCCAAAATTCATAAGCAGCTCATGCAGCTCAATAACAAAAAAACAAATAGCCCAATCCAAAAATGGGCAGAGACCTAAATAGACATTTCTCCAAAGAAGATATACAGAGTGCCAACAAACACATGAAAGAATGCTCAACATCACTACTCATTAGAGAAATGCAAACCAAAACTACAATGAGATATCATCTCACACCAGTCAGAATGGCCATCATCAAAATATCTACAAACAATAACTGCTGGAGAGGGTGTGGAGAAATGAGAACCCTCTTGCACTGTTGATGGGCATGTAAATTGATACAGCCACTATGGAGAACAGTATGGAGGTTCCTTAAAAAACTAAAAATAGAACTACCATACAACCCAGCAATCCCACTACTGGGCATACACCCTGAGGAAACCATAATTCAAAAAGAGTCATGTACCACAATGTTCATTGCATCTCTATTTACAATAGGCAGGTCATGGAAACAACCTAATTGTCCAACGACTGATGAATGGAGAAGAAGATGTGGTACATATATACAATGGAATATTACTCAGCCATAAAAAGAAATGAAATTGAGTTATTTGCAGTGAGGTGGATGGACCTAGAGTCTGTCATACAGAGTGAAGCAAGTCAGAAAGAGAAAAACAAATACCGTATGCTAAAAGAGAAAAACAAATACCGTATGCTAACACAAATATATGGAATCTAAAAAATAAAAAAAGCTTATGAAGAAGCTAGGGGAAGGACAGGAATAAAGATGCAGACATAGAGAATGGACTTGAGGACACAGGGAGGGGGAACTGTAAGCTGGGACGAAATGAGAGAGTGGCATGGACATATATACACTACCAAATGTAAAATAGATAGCTAGTAGGAAGCAGCCCCATGGCACAGGGAGATCAGCTCGGTGCTCTGTCACCACCTAGAGTGGTGGGCTAGGGAGGGTGGGAGGGAGATGCAAGAGGGAGGAGATATGGGGATATATGTATATGTATAGCTGTTTCACTTTGTTATAAAGCAGAAACTAACACACCATTGTAAAGCAATTATACTCCAATAAAGATGTTAAAAACAAAAAAGAAATTTAAATATAGGTAGAGAGAAATATTGATAGCATGTGTAATTATTAAACTCATTAGCATTTTGTCTTTTCTCTTCTGCTGAGTAATCATTAGCAAGCAGATGGAAATGTAATTTTCCCCTTCCCTCTTGCTGAAGAACAGCAAGGCCTGTGAGATTGGAGACTCTTGCTCCAAAATGGATTGAACATCTTTGGTATTTCAATCATAGCAAGAGTGAGCAAGCTGGACATTTATCTTGGTGGGGGGGATGATTTAAGGGTAACAGAGAACATGGCACAGACATAGAGAGAGAGTTGGACTTCTTAAGACTAGGAGATGGAAGAATCAAGTGATGGGTTTCTGTTCCCGGGCTGTATTGTATGTGCCCCACAGGTGTGCATGGCTCTTGGAGATCTGGGGCCTGAACATCAGCCCCTTCTGAGCCGTGACACCAGGGAGCTCCACCACTGAATGGTCTGTGAGGGCTGGGACCACAGCTTAAGCTCAGAAGCTTTTCCAATTTTCCCAGGTTGTTAAGCCTTTGGGGTCTTTAACAATCTCGAGGGAGTCACTGGCCAACCCCAATAGCAGGTAGGTGAGGGGCTAAGTCATATTTAATGGGATGTGGGGGAAATTTTTTTAATGTGATTTTTTCCTTGCATTAAAATATTATAGGAAAGAACATATACATTTAGGCAGATAGATAGATAGATAGATAGATAGATAGATAGATAGATAGATAGATAGACATGAAACACTAGAAGGAAATACTCCAAAATGTTAATGGTAGTTAACATTTGGAAGTTGGTTTGTAGGCATTTTTTTTCTTCTTTATATATTTTATATTTTTCCAAAATTCTGAAAAACACCTAAGTTGCTTTTAGAGTTAGGAAAAAATACAAGAAATGTCATTCTTTAAAATCAAAGCACATCGCTTATTCACCTTTTTTATACGCAGCATCTAGCCCACTTCTGGTACACACAGCAGGCAGTCAAAAAATGATAACTAAATTAAATTAAATAAACAATTCAAAGCCCAGGCTATCATGGTAAGTTAATATAATCACCCTGCTGTGCAAGAAACAGTCCATGCACATATGAAAGAGTTATTCTGAGAATAGCTATTCTGAAAATATCATTCTATATAAGACTATTAAAATTATCATGAGAGGAGTATTATGTAAGCATTAAACAAAGGCAATCTGGGCTCATGGACAGTGTCCTTAATTTGGAGATAGACTTCATTTAGGTCCCCATGTTATCACTAAGTTTATCCTTTTGGTTAGTCATTGACCTCTCCAAACCTCCAATACCTCATCTATAAACATAAGTTCCATCAACTGAAACATGGCATTGTTAAGGTCAAATGGAGCGTAGAATGTCAAAGCAATTTTGAAACTATGATATTCTATACCAGACTATTTTGATGATTAAAGAATGTATTTGGTAGAATGTAAAGACTAAGAACATATTGGTTAATTATTTTAAATCATTTATCAAGTGAAAAAAAATTAAACAAGACATCCGTATCATGCTCCTGCTTCTTTGTCCAGTCAGTGATCTTATATCAGCCGTTAACATAATGACAAACTAATGTGATAAAAAATAAAGTTAGAAGAAATGGAGGCAGGTTAGTGACTCCCTATACTTTGCCACGTGGTTCAATCACATTTTCATTCATTCAAGAATATTGATTGTGTCAGACACTTCTAGGGGCTGGAGACTCAGGAGTGAGCCAGATAAGTGTCTCTGCCCTTGTATAGCTTTCATTTCAGTGGGGAAGAGATCAACAATCAACAAGTAAACAAATAAACAAGAAAATCTAAGATTGAGATACATGCTATGAAGAAAATAAGCAGGACTGCGGTCACCACCTCCAAGATGGTCCGCAATAATCCTGCCTCCTGATGTTCACACCCTTGTGTAGTCCTCTCCCCCTTATATAAAGTTGGTCTGACTGACCAGTACAATGTGGAAGAAGTGATGGTTTGTCACTTTCAAGATTAAGTTAGAGAAGACACTATGTCTTCTATTCCTGTCACCCTCTCATGTTCTGGCTCACTCTGGGGGAGAAGCCAACTGCCATGTATCGAGGACACCCAGACAGCCTATGAGGAGTCCCACGTGGCAACTGAGTGTCCTCAATAAGACACTGAGGTGCCCCTGGCAATGGGTGAACAGTCTTAGAAGCAGATCCACCAGCCCTTCAGGGGACTGTACCCAGCCGACAGCTTGACTGCAACCTCATGAGAGACCCTGAGCCAGCCCACTAGCTCTCAGATTCCTGACACACAGAAAATTTGAGATGGACAATAAGTCTTGTTTTAAGCTGCTGAGTTTGGGGCAAGTTGTTAGACATTTGTTAGATAACTAGTTACAGATACGATGAAATAAATTGGGCCATGGTTTAAGAAGAACTACTTGAGGAGATTATATTTGTTCCAAGACCTGAAGGACAAGAATGACTATGCAAAGAAAAGGTAGATTAAGGAGAGAACCAGCAGAATTGGGAAGGACTTGGAATGTTTGAGAAGCAAACAACCTTTTCTCCCCAGTCTGAGTCTGTGCACTGATTAGACAAATCTCCACTCTGACCCTCACAGGTACCCTAATGCTGGCAATGCCCATTTCCCACGGCCTCATCTCCCACACTTATGCTCTTTCCTCCAGGCTTTCTCAATAGAGGAACTAATGGGTTTAAAACCCCACAGTCTGGTCTATTGAGACCCCAGAGTATAGCGACCAAAAACACTCAGTGGTACCAGAGGTTCTTAGATACGAAACTCAGCTCCACGGTCTTCATCTCTCTAAACCTCATTTTGGTCATTTATTAAATAAGCCTTTCAAAGATTAAATGAAATAACATATGTAAAATAGCACAGGCCTGGCCATGGGAAATACACAGAGATGGGAGCTATCATTCAATTATTTCTCTTCCTTGCCTGGCCAAATCCCTCTCACTCTTTAGAATCAAACCAAAGGCAGATCTCATCCAAGAAGTTTCTGCCACTACACTTACCCCCTCTTTTGAACTTGTAATGCATGCATTGCCAACTGACACCCTCCCTGGGGATAGATGGCGCATGAGGGCTATTGCTCTCTGCAGAAACTACAAGGGTGTTCAGGACAATTTTTTAAGCCATGGGCAGGCTTCCTTTTCTTATCTGCTACAGGCCCCAGTGACGGAAGGTCGGCTCCCTCCTCTCTCTTCTGTACTACCTTCTTGAGGTTGGTTGTGGAGTAGGACACAGCCTCTAAAATACCCACCTCTTCCTTGTTGCCACAAAGGAAAACACGGGGGCCTTTATAACCCAATGTCAGCTGCCTGATGTCCTCTTGAAACTTTCTGGAACTGAGGGGCAAAGATGGGGGACAATCTCGGCATCAATTTAAGAAATGCTCAAGCATGAATTAACATCACCCCAGTATCTCAGGACTCAAAAAATGCTGTTTCCTTAGTCTCCCCTCGTTTTGATTGCTTGCTTCCAGTGAGTTCTTTCCACTGCTGGTTTGTGTCTTCCCTCTTCCAGTCATTCTCTCCTCTCCAGCCGAATCCACACCAATGTGGGATGGGGCTCCCTTTTCCTTTCCAGTCTCCCACAAATGATCACCACTGGACAGGGGTGTAAGGCAGAGCTCTGAGAGCAACAAAGGAACTTCAGTGCAATCTACACAACAAACAGCCAAACACTTCTTATTACAACTCCTGTTACTAACATTCCACCAGCTCCGACCTCCTGAAATTTGTTGTCCTTCCCCAAACACACTGATAATCACCACGGAGAAAAACAGCTTAAAAAAAAAAAAACAGGAAGTTCAAAGGGTAAAAAATGTTACACATTTCTTGCCATGGATTCTAGATCTATCATTCTGACTCTCTTTGTCAAATGGCACCAAAGCCCAGTTAACCAAAGATTTGTCCTTTTTTTTTCTTCTCGCTGTTGTTCTCTCTAAATGATTGCCTCTTTTCTACAGTCACCCACCTTACATTAGATTAAACTCTATTTCCTTCAAGAACCCTCCTTGCCTTAAACCAAAGACGCAAACCAGAGTTGTGAACTATTGTCTATGTGCCTACCTTCCTCCAATGTGTGATCGACATTTCCAAGCTCCTCCACAATGGAGGGTCCCACCTCCAAGGGTTCCCAAGTTCTCACCCACCCTAATTGACGTTAACAGCTTAGCCTTCCTTCCCCTGCTTGATTAGAAATCCTTTGGGGCACATGCCTATGGTCTTTACTTTTTTGACCCTGTGCCCCAGTACCTACTCCCAGTCACAGAAGGTCTTATGTCCCAATTGATTGATTGATTCTCAAACCCACACCCACTTATCAGTTTTTGCTTTCTTTGTAACTGACCTCATCCACATTTACCCATGGCAAAGGCGCCATATGTCAGTTCTTATGTTGGACTAAATAAAGAAGAGAAATTTAGAAAGAGCTTCACACATCATCTGGGTAATTATCCTGCATTTATAATAGACCAGATTAATGTCCCTGCATTAATAAATGACTCAAATGCTGCTGTAAGGGCTGAGCTGATTATCTGAGTTGATTACTTAACTCACTCTATTTTAAAAATCCTGTGATCGGATGTGGCAGAACAGAACCGAAATGTTCTTTAGCTTCAGCAAGGAATAAAGTTGTTCTCTGATATGGGGGTGGGGTGATTGGCTGGTGGATTCCAGACTTGACAGCACAGCCACAAGAGCCCAAAGAGTGGGCGGTTTTGTGGTCTGCTTGGCTCCTTGCCTGGCTTCCTTCTTAACATTCAAACCTAAATCCACTTAAGCCTTTACTTTAAAATCTGGCCCTGCTCCAGACTCAGATGACAAGCTTGTCCACTTGCCCTAAGCTGAGGAAGTACAAGGAGCCTTAAGCCAATAACCTGGACAGTTGGTAGGACTTTATTCTGGGTTCCGGCTTCATTTTGGTACTGGTACCCTAGTTCCCAGATAAGTAGGTTTCTGCTTCGTAACCAAGTGGCAGTATGTTGCCCTATAGGTAAGTCCCAGCTCCCAACCCCATGTAGGCATCCATGGCAAAAAAAATTGCCTCCCTGGAATCCTGGAATTCACCTATCCTGTTCTTGCTTGGGTTTGATAAATCTTGAATTTAGCTTGAGCTTTCCAATGATACTTTACCCCATCTCTTCCTACCTCCACAGACAATCCTCCCCATTGTGGATCAAAAGTGCTCAATCCTTAAATCAGTGCTTCCTAAACTTTTACAATGTCCTGGCACACATAGGAAATAAGACTTATTCATTTCTGAGATGTAATTGACATATAACATTGTATTAATTTCAGAGGTACAACATAATGATTTGATATTTGTATATATTGTGAAATGATCTCCACAGTAAGTATAAAATCCATCACCTCACATAGTTACACCAGTTTTTTTTCTTGTGATGAAACTTGTAAGATCTCCTCCTCAGTGACTTTCACATATACAAAACAGTATTATTAACTATAGTCACCACCCTGCGTCTACAAGACTTGTTCTCAGTCAGAGGTGACTGGCCCAAGGAGGGACCCCAGCCACCCCAGATCCTTCCGAGCCACATACCTGCTTAGGGGACCACTACTTGGGCACACTGGTAACCCATTCATGGCCTGCCTGCATGCTTATTCTTTGGACAGGCTGTCCATAAGGGGCTAGGTGGCCTCTGGGTCCATTGTTCTCACAGTTGGTCTTTGGGTCAGCTTGGACTTTCAGGCCTTCTTATCCTTTAGCCCTGGTTTCATCTGTAAAGTAGTAATGTTTCTATATTGTACGTCAACTCAAACAAAGGTGTGAGGGATGCAGGTATGGAAAACTTGAATTTTCTTCAAACCTAAGTTGCCTATTCAAAAAGCCTGCCAATTCAAAAGAATGAGGATCTCAGAGATAAGGTAGAAGACTTGAAAAACAAGGCTTCTCTCTTTTCCTACCTTCCATTACACGTTTCCCACATATAGTTAGTGTTATTACATTACGTGACTTTAAATAATATTACTAGCTCCCAAACACTTGACAACGACTTTATGCCACGCAACAGGCTAAACTCTTTCCAGGCATCATCTTGTTGATTCCTCACATCACCTCTGAGGCAGACATCATCCCCATTTCACAGGTGAGCAAACAGAGGCTGAGGGTTAAACAACTACCCCAGGAAGTGATATCCAGAACTTGAACTCAGATCAGTCTGACTCCAAAATCCTTGCTCTTAAGTGAGATCAATCATGTAAAGCATTAGCATTGTGTCTGGAATGTTGTAATATACTAGGTATAAAACTTATTCCAAAGACTCTTTTTTAAGCAATATCATATTTCTTTATTTTCTTTGAACCAAATTAAATCTGACTTCAAGTCCCTATTCCATAGCTGGATTTTAACCTCAGTCATTATGGAATGTCCCCTCCATTGGGAGACTCATCTCCTTAGGTCTTCTGCATTTCTGCACATCTGCTGAGCAGAGGTACTAACTGCCCTTTGTTCCAGATCATCTTTTCAAAGATATTTCTATAGCAAACAGCCTCAGAAGACAGAGGGAATGTGTCCCTCCAGAGCAAAGGGCAGGCATGCTTACCGTCCATTATACAAGACTGGCATTCCCTAAGCTCAGGGTTCCTGTCCTATAATATAACCCACTGCTTGTGTAGATATCATCTGGCCCTCCTCACGTCACCCTATGGGCACTGGAACTGAGGGAATCAATACAAAAATGATGATACTATGGTTACTAGTATTGCTGTAATAATCTACCCTTTATCTCTGATCTAAGAGTGTAATATCTTCTGCCAGCATCCATGAAACAGTTATGCGTTAACTTATCAGCTTGGAAGTAGGATAAGGTCTCAGACCCTTCACAGTTCTTAAAACCCCTCCCTCTCTAAAAATCTCACAAAAACCTGAGAGGCTTATATAGTACCCAGAAAAACAGACACAGACCTTCAATCTCCCATCCATGTGGTCACAGCAGATGCTTTATGACTGAGGCTCACTTTGTCCAGAGAGGGACCTCGACCCCAATGGCCCTGAGTCAAAATAGACAGTGGAATCTTTGCCTTGACTAGCAAATCCTGGGCCTAGGGTCCAGCCTTCATGCTGCCATTCCCCTCTAGCCCTGCTACTCCTGGGTCCGCTGTGACAGAACAGAGTGTAGGTCTCCTCAATGTTAAGATCTTGCCAGTCTCAGAGGATTTCTTCTCTCTCCTGTTCTTCCGTCTCTTCTCTCTCTTTTTCCTGCTCTCTCCTGATCTCCAGGGCACCTTAGTATAATCACCTCAACAAGTTTCGTCTTCCACCAAAAACAGGAAGAGAAGTCCCCTCCTGGGCCATGCTTCCCCTGAGGTAAGTGAACCCAAGGAGTGGCCACCTCCTCTCTAGCACAGGAAAGACAAAACGCAGCTCATGTCTCAATAAAGGATCCTGCCATGATAGTAACCTCCCAGCGTGGTTAATTGTGATTCTGTTCACTTTTTCTACCAGTAGTATCTCTTTACCCCTTTTTTGTATCTTTGGCTTCAGGTGTACGCAGGGAATGTTTCCCTTGGTCTCTCCCTCAACTACATTGAGCCAATGGGAAGGAAACTATCTTAGCTTTCTTTCTTCCCCCCATCAAATTAAGAACGTTATCTGAAGTACCACCACAAAAAAATAAACAAAATAATGATGATGATGTGATGATGATGACAATTAACACTCTCTTTGTAACCTACATATATTTCTTCTTCTTGCTTGGCTGGCCCCAACAAAGAAGTTTGGGGAAATGAGCTGAGAGAAAGTGAAACCAATTCTGCTTTAAAAGGATTCTTGACAATCTTTGGGTTTTGCCTTATTTGCAACCAATTAGGTCAACGTTGATAGACTTTAACCACTGATTTTACTGAAATGTGTATGGCAGTTGACATAACTGCACTGGCAAGATTTCCTACAGGTGCCAACTCTTCTGCTCTCCCAATTTTAAATAAATCTTCAACTCTCTTACTCCCTGAGCAGTCCTGGGTATGTTTCAGCACTTGGTTTTAATGACACAGTCTCCATCTACCTCTCCTGCAAGGCATGGACAATGCATACACCCTTGGGGTTACGAGCTTGTCTAGTTACAAAGAAATGTGGCCCTAGTTATATTTTCAGAGATCCCACATAAATAATTCTAGGCTGCAAAAGAAGCAACTGAATCATCTCTCTCATGTTTTATCCCCCTTGGAATTTGGGGGACTGTAAACTCCCTCTTGCATGAGGGCAGCGTCCTCTTCATGCTGTCTCTCCTAAGCCTAGGACAGTGCTTTGCCCCTAAAAAAGTATTCAATAAATATTTGTTGACTAAATGAATGACTGTGTGAATAAATGAATATATTTTAAGAGCTAAAAGATTAAAATATCGTTGGATTCAGAGCCAACGTGAAAATGCTGCTGTTTTGGTTTTTTATGGAATCAGCCCTTAAATAAACTGTTCCCTGTAAGTTTGGTACTTCAAGCAGGTCCTCTCCTATCAACAAAACAAAATTATTCACCACCCGAACCCTGTAAATATCAGGGTGCTTTCCTTCCAGGTGTTTGTTAGTGTAATCATGCACTGTGTTTCTCAACAGGGGCACCTCCGCCAGTTTGTCTGGGATAGTTCCAAGCACTGCAGGATACAACCCCATTCCTGTCCCCACTAAATGTCAGAGGTGTTGCCCAGTGTGACTTCCCAAAACATCCCCACTTATTACTCAATGCTCCCCTTCAGAACTGATTCTAGATTTTTATTGGTTGAATCGTATCTAGGACTCCCCCATTTCCTTAAAGATGAAGTTCAAACCTAATCAAACCCGATCAAGTCCTTCATGACTTATTCCATTGCCACTGGCATTCTTATTTCCTGCGATAGCCCCACATACCCTTGCCTCCAGCATCACCAAGCTCCCTGCCGCCGCGCACATGTGCCTTGCTCTTCCCTGTGCCTGGACCTTCACTCATGCTTCTCCCTCCGCCTAGATGTCCATCCAGTCCCTGCCCCCCACACCCACCCAACTAACTAGGACTCATCCTGCAAGGACAGCTCGAGGATCTCCTTGTTTTGGCAGCATGTCCTGACAATCTCTCCATATCGGCCACCACTCAGAAATTTTACACCTGTTTGTTTCATTATCAGTCTCCCCCACCCCCACCGCCATTGACCACTGGGATCTCTGGAAATAGAGAGTTTGGCTTCCCCATTTCTGATTCCTCAGTACCTAACACTACATGAACTAGAGCATACCACGTAACCCACTGAGGTATGCCGTGTGCAGTATACGCATAAAGGATGTCACTCGATAGCAATGCCCTGGGAGCATGCCATATGTTGGGCTCTGGGAATAAGACTGACATGAGCCCTTCCCTCCTGTCTAGAGGAGAGGACAGACATTAAACTAGTAATTTAAAGTGTGGCGTGAATAATAAAAGAGAAGGTACAGAGGGAGGGCTATGGGAGAGTAGAGCTTGGGGCTCTGTCATGCCTGGGCCCCACAAGGGCAGGATGAGCAGGGTTAGCTGAGCAAGCTTCCTTGCTTGTCCCCTCTCAAGCTTCCTTGAGAATGCCCCCAGCAGAGGCAGGATGGGGAAGGGTCAAGAGTGACACTCTGTTCACTCTCTTTCACAGCTTTATTAATGCATTCAGAGTCAAGTTCTGAAGTCCAGCTCCCTAGGGCAGCACGCAGGGGCCACCGTTCCTGATGCATCTGACTCTGAGCTAGTCACACATCAGCCTCAGTTCTCATTTCTGTCAAATGGGGATCATGATCTTACTCTATGATACGTTTGCTATAGGCAGGATCATCTATTTAAAGTGCCTAGCACAGTCTGGCACCTAGTAAGAGCCCCGTAAAGATTACCTCTTATCATTTATTATTATTGTTCAACAAACATTTACGGGCCTGCACACCGTGTGCTCGCTACTCACTAATCACGGGATGAAAAAGAAGTAAGATGTGATTCTGGCACTGGAAGGGCAGGAGACAGATGTGAGCGAATGCAGGCAATGCACACAAAGGAAATGCTCCATAAAGCATGGTTTGGGTGGCTGCCGTTGTTGTTGTTAGAAGTAGTAATGGTAATAAACCAGCGCAATGGAGTGCCCGCGGGGTTACGGTGGAATCTGGACGCTTATTTGCCCTCTGCCTTCCCTCCTGCTTCCATACCCCACCTGTGATACCGTCCTTATCCCCTAAGCCAGCCCCAGCACCGTCAGCATTAAAGACCTAATACCGGCCGCCCCCTCTGTGCTCCAGTTTAGCGCTGAATGAATGAGAGTGTCTTGTCTTGTTTGCTGCTTTTTCACAAGTGGGACTAGAAAAATAGATAGGCCTGTAAATGGTGTGTTCTACAATGTTAAAATAAGGGAAGGGAATGGACCTGGGAGCCTGTTCCAAGGGATTAAAGAAATATGTTTGTCATGAAAAAGTCATATATCAAAACTGACCAACAAATCATGTGGCATCTTGGAGTCATTTTATTATAGTTAACTTTCCTTACTGTTGGTTAAAAATAGATTTCTCTATCCCTAACCCTGACCAGACATATTAAGTCAGAAAGTCCGTGGGTGAAATGTGGGAATCTGTTTTTAACGTGCTGCCCAAATGATAATTACTAAAGAGAACTTTGGGAAATACTGGCTTGTTCCAGTTACTGCTGCTGAGAACCAAACACACCAAAACTAAGTGGCATAAAATAACAACGTTATTATTTTCACAGATTCTGGGGATCAGTGATTTGGAGAAGAAAAAGGGAGAGTGCTTGCCTCTACTCCTCAGTGCCTGCAAAGACTGCCATCTGAAGGTTCCACTCTGTCAGCCAGCGTGCCCATAGCTGCCTCTCCAGCATGGCAGTCTCAAGCGTGGGTAGATTTCTTTACAAGGTGGCTGGCTTCTCTCAGAGTGAGCACCCCCAGAGAACTGGGTGAACACTGCATGGCCCCTTCTGACTGAGCCTCAGAATCACATGGCATCACTTCCACTACATTCTGTGGGTCAAAGCCGCCACAGACCCACCTAGATTCAAATGGAAGGGACATGATACTGTATAGCACAGGGAACTCTACCTAATGCACCGTGATGTCCTAAATGGGAGGGAAGTCCAAAAGGGAGGGGATACCTGTATGTGTATGGCTGATTCATTTTGTTGTGCAGTAGAGACTAACACAACATTGTAAAGCAACCATACTCCAATAAAAAAATGAAAAGAAAGAAAGAAAGAAAAGGGAAGGGAAATGACCCAACCTCTCAATGGGAGGAGTATCAAAGAATTCGGGGCCATGTTTTTACACTGCCATGTCTTCTTTCAATCCTTAATTTGCACCCAGAAACTCTCCTTTTCTTTAGACATTCTTCACATTTGAAAGGTTTTGACAAATACCAGAGCAAGGCTATAGCTTACTGGTTCCTTGGAAGCCATCAGTATTCCCAGATGATGCCTGAATCTGCTTATGAGAATATTCTTCTTTGTAAAGCTGCTTCCTAATACCTTCAATTCAGAAGCAGTGCCTGTTAATCGTGCCTTTAAATCCAATGCCATTAATCCATCCTCTCTTTGGACCTCCTCAGAGAGGTTCAGGAACACTAACAACATTTTACTCACCTTTCTGGTTCACATAAAACTAAGAATTAACATCCTTGTAGTACACAGATTATGAATGATGCCTTTTTTCCCTGATATTTCCTATAAAGTATTCAGTCTTACATAAAATATTGTGATCCAAAGTCTACAAGAGATTAAAGGGTGAATTTTCATCCTAATTCTTCATTCACATATACAGTTCTTTTGGCTGGTGTCTGCCTTGTTTATGCATTTGAACATGTTTTATTCATGTTCCTCTATATAATTGTCCATGCTTATGTCACACAATCCATTCAAATGCCTAAATATTATAAATACACACATAATTTTATACTACTTGGGATTACATAGAAATTAGATGTGCCAGGCTTTTGTATATTTTGATGATATGACGCTAAAATAGTTGAGTCCGTAAGTTCAAAATTTGAAGCATATTAATCACTTTGTTACAGTAAAATGCACAGATGAGGTCGAACAATAGCAGTCTGTGTGATTGCTCTAGCAAGTTTTATTAGAAATGTGTGTATTTTTCCCCCAAAGCCATCTTCATTTTTTTTTCCTTCTATGTAAAATTGGTTCTGGAAAAAAAAAAAAGATTCAAATCCACATTGTCATTTTCAAGGAATCCCACTACCTAATATGAGGTATTTTATCACATCGGTAATCATATTCAGACAAAGTTTTTTTTGGACATGTGAAATCTTCAATTCAGCTCAATGGCTATAGAACTAAATCAGTGCACTGTCACAAATATAACCGCATAGGCTCGATCACACATAACAACCCTTCCGTACAGCTCGTCTAATCGGATATCACTGCCTAAATCACCATGGAGTTTTAAAGAATACTGTGCATTTGTTTTTGAATACACAGCGTATTTTCTTCTAATTACATTCTGATCAGATTTCACAGAGGAAAATACATCTGGCCCATCAATGGCATAAAATGGGTATTTCCTCAGGGGTGCGTAAAGTGAATATAAATCTCCGCTCCTGCCTGAGATTTGCAGAGGTGCGAACGCACAGGTCACTTGCACGCTGATTTTTCTTTGTGATTGGGGAGCAGTGCTTGCAAGCTCTCCGCAGTGTAATGAGATCGTGGGCAGTGTGGCTTACATGTATAAAGGTTTAGCTCTTTTGCAAGTAGTCCCTCTGCCCCTGTACGTTAGGTCCCTACATTGCCTTAATGTACCAGCCTCCCATTTCCATTTATTTGGGGAAAAAATAAAAGCAGTTATTTCCTTTAGTTTACTCAGACTGAAAGAAAAAAATCACATATAGGCCTACAGTCGTGTACTATGTAGATGATATTAAATAAATACATTATAGTGGCTTTCATTTTTAATGGCTCGATTTTTTTTCCTTTTGATTGCCTTCACCAATAAAAGTGTAGTCTGTAGAAAAGCACCCTTCTGGATCCACTGTCTCATTTTAACTCATTTTTATCAAGGAATTCCCCCTGCAGCAATCTCCACTGCCAGCCATTAGCCGTGCACATCTGCCCGCAGTAATGACCACTCCTGTGTACATACCTGACTGCCATCTAATTTAGACCTCACCCATAGAACGCTAATGCAACGTCTCCAGGGCCAGCTAAATTCTAGACTGTTGGTGCGTTACAGTTATCACTTCATTTGGTCCTTGGAAGTGAATTAAGAGCTCCTGAGGTTGAAAGTAAGTCAAACGCTTATGCTGGGGACCCTCATCTTACCCGTGTCCAGGCTCATGTATGTTCTGACAGAGTATGTGTCACATCACAGCCCTCAGGAATTTATTGCAGTTGTGGCCAAAATAATAGACATTTCAATCCAGTCCCTTCCTCTGTACAACTATGGGTATGTTAGTGTGATCACAAAGAAACAAATTTTGTATCAATAAATAGACCATTTATTAAAATTTGTGCTGACTTTTATTTCTCTTTGACCTGTTTTCTTACTTCTGTGAACAGGTCCCAATTTAAAGGGATTCTTTAATTGAAGCAACAGAAATTAAAGGAATAATTTCAAAATTCTCATAAAATGCATCCATATCCCTGTGTTCAGACTCTGAACCTTTTGCCTTTTCTACTAAATTGTAAGGGACTAGAGAGCAGGATCCATAGAGGGACACTGTATTCTCTACTAAGGTGGATGGACCATCAGAAGACATTAGTAAGGACAGTCCTAAAATGCCACTTAAAGAATCCACTGAACAAGTGCATTTCTGGAGATAAGAATGGTCAGGAGACTACCACAGGGATCCAGACAAGAAATCATGATGCTTTGACTAACACTGAGGATGTCTCAAGAGATATTTTGGAAAGAGAAGTAATAGGACTTAGATATGGACAGTGACGGTCTAGGAATGAGGTCGACTTCGATCTTAGCTCTGACGTATAAAAATCTTGGAAGTCATCACTCCCATCCTTAAACAAGAAAAATCTGGACAAACTGAAAATCACTTTTCTTGGACCTATCATAGAACTGAGGTAGCAGGGCAAACCACCTCCCTTAAATCTAGAGAGATAGGCACAGCCCGGGGGATAAAACGATCGAAATTAGTTTCCCTGGAGCAAAAGCCAGAGGAGCCATAAACTGGTAGGAAGCTTAACTGGTAATGTTGACAAATTGCTGGAGGCTCAGTGTAGACTGGTGTAAGAGTGAGAGATTCCTGGGGGAGGGATCCTTCCTGAGTTTTCCCTCCAGGAACCCCACCATGTTCTCACAGGGAGGATCTGAGAAAGAACTCTTCCCACTCCTAGCCCTGGCATGGGGAGGGGGAGAGCAACTGCTGTGAAACCCACCCAGAGCAATCTCTATAACAAAATCCTAGTCTCCAGAGGAAAGTGTTTCACCTCAGCACAATTTTGAAACCTTATCTCACTTGGGGAAAGGAATTCCCTCCCCTTCCAGCCTCCTCCAGTCTTCCTGTCACACTTAAGGGGGGAAGAGAAAAGCCCATATTCATAAAGAACTAGGCTTCAATGAAACAGATTGGGAAAACTGCAGTCCAGGAGTGGAGCATGGCACAAGGGGGAAAAAACTATACCACTGGGAGAGGGACAGAAAACCTTGTGAAGGCCACATCCTGGAGACATAGGCTCCTATGAACCTATGACCAACACTTAGAAGATTATAGAACACACCCCCGCCCCCACACCCTACAACTGCTCCAATAGGTTCCAGTATAATAATAGTGGATTACAGCTAAAAGAGGAGGTGAGAGATGCAAACTCTCTCCAAGGAACAGTACATAGGGAAGAGTCAAAACCAAAAGGGTGAACAAAAACAGGGACTAGAGGAAACTCAGGCCTCTGGTATATCCAACTGCTAGCCAGATTAACATACACCCTCCCACTAAAGACCTATTTCTCTCAATTTGTAGCTCCCAATACAACATGCCTGGCTTTCAACAAAAAAATTACTAGGTGTGACAAAAGGCAATAAAAAATAGTCTGTAGAGAAAAAAACATCATCAGAACCAGACTCAAATATGACACGGATGTTAGAATTATACAGAGAATTTAAAATAACTATAATATGTAAAGGGCTCTAATGAAAAAAGTTAGTAGACAGAATGCAAGAAAAGATGGGAAATGTAAGCACGGAAATGGAAACTCAAAGATAGAATCAAAAGGAAATGCTAGAAATCATAAACACAGTAGTAGAAATGAAGAATGTCTTTGACTGACTCATCAGTAGAGGGAGTTGAAGCTCAGTCTCAAGTGATACAGCAGACAGTGCTGGCATTCATTAAGAAAGGGAAATACAGACAGAGGAACCAGCTTAGACCAAAGATGATGTTTTCCATATTTGACCTGAAAGAGGTGGTTTCCCAGGTAGGTGGTCATGAGTGTTAATAGAGGTAGACTGAAAGTAGATATTCAAAAAAAAAAAGGAATGGTTAAGATGCCAAAGAATGGCTAAGAAAAATGAGCAGTAAAACTGCACACTGGGTTTGGCATTAGGTGATTACTGGTGATTAAAGCCAGAGCATAAAAGCCAGGGCAGCTTCCATGGGATGCTGGCACAGAACCCAGATTAGAGGGGAAGACAAGTCAAAGGAAGAGAGAAAGTGCATGCAGGGAGCCTGGGCTCCTCTTGCAAAATCTTCTCAGGAATGAGGTATGGTGGGGAGGAAGGACAATAGATTCATGATGAAGAGTTGGAGAGTGTTTCTAAAAATGGGAAAGTTGTGAGACTACTCATAAGTTGAGCATAAAATATTAAATATGTAGTAAGAAAGAGAACAGGTTTATGG
This sequence comes from Tursiops truncatus, assembly GCF_011762595.2. Lineage (NCBI taxonomy): Eukaryota > Metazoa > Chordata > Mammalia > Artiodactyla > Delphinidae > Tursiops > Tursiops truncatus. The sequence goes on from NC_047050.1 coordinate 37,204,783, forward strand.
AGTAAGTACGATTCAAAATTAACTGGTAGAACTGGGACCCTAAATGCAGGAGGAGGAACCACCTTCAGAAAGAAGGAAAGGCCATCTCTTCCACTGAAAGAGCTCTTTTTCATAGCAAAAGGAGTGAAGGGGGAAATGAGGCTATGGATACAGGTAAGTGTGCAGATGCAATTGGGTGCAAGAAATTGAAAGAATTCATGCAGACTGCTTGATAGAGCCATATCATTCTGTAGACCAGTCATTTTCAAACACTTGACATTTTGTACTTGAGTATCTCCGCAAAATATGTATATTTATGTATGTGTCACACAAATGCCACTGTCAATACTTATTTAACTAAAGCTTAATTTCTTTCTGTATTTAGATAAAAAGGCACTGTATACTACATACACCACATACCCCAAGATCATTGTGCTCCCTCCCTAGAGCATACATCTTGAAGGTACCAGTCTGCAGCAGATTTTTTTAAGGTTATATGAAAGGAACTTGGTCAGCAAAAACCTAAACTCTTCTAATTTAGTTTCTGAATCAACCTGACCACCCCCATGGACCTGAGAGCACCTCTCTTTAGCACTCGTGCCCACCTACCTTGGAAACCAACTCTTGGTCCTCCAGCATCTATCTTGAGCCAAGCAACATTTGCCCAGTTTCCTATCCCAGCTTCCGCCCCAGACAGAGCTCTTTGATCTGGCAAACTTATGAACAACATTTAGAGATTCACATCTTCCTAGCTGAAGTCATTCCCTCCAATGTCCCTTTCCTGTGTGTGGTGCCTAAAGGCCATCCCCACTTGGTCTGCCCTGGACTTGCAGACAAAAGCCAACAATTCCGAGCTAGTCCACAGCAGTCCTGCATTGCTGATTGAGCTTTGCTGTCACCTCCCTTGCTGTCAGCTGTCATTCTTCTCTTCCATTAGTATGATTGTGACTTGCAACTTCCCTGCCGTCTTCCAGTTTTCTGCTTCTTAGCTTCTCTGGGCTGGGGACAAAAGACACCTGAAGGGCTTCCCTGGTGGCGCAGTGGTTGAGAGTCTGCCTGCTGATGCAGGGGACGCGGGTTCGTGCCCTGGTCCGGGAAGATCCCACATGCCGCGGAGTGGCTGGGCCCGTGAGCCATGGCCGCTGAGCCTGCGCGTCTGGAGCCTGTGCTCCGCAACAGGAGAGGCCACAACAGTGAGAGGCCCGTGTACCGCAAAAAAAAAAAAAAAAAATTATAGCCTAGTGACCACAAAGATCTCAGGCCTACAAACTGTGTATTTAGAAGCCAATGCTTATATATACAGTATTTCCCAGATTCTGGATATGCAGATTGTCTCCAGAGCCCTTCCCAGGTATCTGCAAATTCTGAAAGGCTTTTTTTATTCTTCTTGTATATACTTTGGTGGGAGAGTTGGTGACAAGGAAGCATTCAAAAGGTGGAAAGTGGAAAGGAAGGAGAAATCAATGGCCCTGGCCAAGACTGCAGCTAGTCACCCTCTATCTTTGACTAGTTATTCTAAGCAACCCCAGTGCTGGTGGCTCCCTTACCCAGTTGCTGACGCACCACATCCAGCCACCACTACCACACTCATGTACTCCTTAGGTAACACAAGGCACTTCTGCCAAGTGCACATCTTGTTCCTGGATGGGATGTGACCATGAAAGGGTCCAGATTATACAGTCTCACTAAAAGCAGTACAAAGGTAAAAGGAGGTTTTCGTGAGGAAGCAATATTTTGGCTTGTGTTTTAGACAGATAACCAGCAGCAACATGGAGATGGGAAGATGGGTTAAGAGGCTGTGCCTATAATCCAAGCCTACTGACGATGACCTAAGCTAAATCCTTAGCCATAAAGAAACAAAGAGGAAGATGAGTCCTGCTGACTTTAGAGAGGCAGACTCAACAAAGCTCTGCAGCTGTTTGGGTACAGGTGAGGTTTCCAACCTAGGACGCTGGGGGATGGTGAAGTTGTGGGAGGGTTCAGAACACAGGAAGACAGGCAGGTCAGAATGGAAGCAGAAGATCGTGGGACAGGCTTGGGACACAGTGCATTGGAGTTCCACGTAGTCAAAGCTGTGCCGTAGGTAGCGGGACGTATCCTCTTTCCTGTGTGTTAACACCTTTTGGGCACAGTGCTGTTCAACGAAGTCTCGTTAAGCACTGCTGTGTTCCACGCCCAAAGCAATGCTATACATCCATTATTTCATTTCATCCTCTATTGCCTCATCCAGTAGGTTTGTCAGCTCCATGTTGACATATGAGGAAACTGTGGCTCAGAAAGCTTAATTTTCCCAAGGCCAGAGAGCTCTTTGAGCCATGCTCTCCCTGCTACTCATCTCCATAGCAACACCCTAGACACCCCACGCTGGGCTCTCCCATTCTGCTCTCATGCTTTGAGTCCTTGGGGAAGGAAGGTGGTCCTCAATTCCTGATGGGTTAGGAATTTGAGAATACCTATGCTTGAAGAACTCAGAAGAAGAGTCCTTCTAAGCCTATCTCACAACCTCGTACCATGGAGAAGCAACAGAGCATAGTGGTGATGGGCACAGGCTCTGAATCCATCCTGCTGGGTTTGGATACCTGCTCTGCCAATTACTATCAATAGTTGTGTGACCTCTGGTAGGTCTTTAACCTCTCTGTGCCTTGCTTTACCCACTTGTAACTAAAATATTAGTACAAAACCAATATTGTTATTGTGAACATTGAGTTAGTATAGAAATAGAAAGTACTTAGAATAACATCTGGCACACGATATGTACTACTTACATGGAGCTAGCTGACAGTCCTGTTGGAATATCTCTAGTGACATCACTTTTACTGCCAGTCTCCTTGAAATGCTGTGTCCTAATGGAAGCAGTCAGGCAACCTGGGCCCTGGTAATAACTAAGATATATCACTATAATTATGTTGTTACTGCTTCTTTTTAACTTTTTTATTTACCTAATTAAGTCCACACATTGATTCTGCAAAATCTTATTATTAATCTGGTGCAAAGTACCAGATTAGAGGTTGGAAGACCTGAGAAGTGAATCAGAAAAATACCTGTCCAGAAGTAGCTTACTGTATTAAGTAAACTCTGTCAAACACAGTGATCAATTTGTCCAAACAAAAAGCCAACTCAGTAAAACCTGTATTTTTGGTCTAAGTTTCTTTTTCCTCAGTCAGAACAAAGACATGGTTCAGAGATGGTAGTTACTGATTGGACATCAACGTGGCATCCCTATACTCTCAAGGAAGCTCAAGTAATCTCCCTCAGGTTCCATGGGGAAATGTGAGCCACAGATGTAAAGTGGCTTAACCAAAGCCACCAGGCTAATTTCCTTCATAGGTGGAAACAAAATCAATCGCTCCAACTCCAAATACAGTGAGCTTACCACTAGACATGCTGACTTGACATTCTGCTCCCCACTCCACTAGGTCACTGCTCAACATGCTTTTTTGATCATGTAACCCTATCAGTAAAAAACAATTGAGCAGACAACACTATATATGCATTATAAATATTCTGCTATACCAATACATTAATTACATTATAAAAACTACAAAACTGTAAATTTAAGAGTTGAGTTTTTTTTTCTTTACCTAAGTGGATCATCTTGTGCATACCTGGAGTGGATGGTCCTCTCCCTTTTAGAAACCACAGTGCTGGGTGCTGTCCCAGGAAGCCAGTGGAAATAGTAGAGAACAGCTTTTGTGACTGTATCTGTCTTCTACTGTCACTGTAATAGACACCACAAATTCAGCAGCTTAAAACTACACAGTTATTTTCTCCTGGCTCCATGAGTCAGGAGTCCGGGCACAGCATGGCTCAGTTTGTTCTCTCTAAGTGTCTCACAAGGCTGAAAATCAAGGTGTCTGCAGGGCTGTGCTCCTCTCTGGAGGTACTAGGGGAGAAGTCAGGTCCCTGAGGTTGTAGGACTAAGGTCCCTGTTTCCTTGCCAGCTGTTGGCCAGGGGTTGGTCTCGGCTTCTAGAGACTGCTCATCTTCCCAGGCTTGGGACCCTTCATCTTCAAAGCCAGCAAATGGTGGGTTGAATCTTTCCCAGACTTCGAATCTCTCTGATTTCCCTTCTGCCTCATCTCTCTGACAGTCAAATCACTTCTCTAAGACTCAATTTCTTCGGCAGAAAAATAGGAAAAACACCATCTACCTCAGATGACTGGTTTGAGGATTTGATGGGATAATAGATATGAAATTATTTTGAATACTGTGAAGCAACAGATGTGAGGAGAGGTGGGATTTGGGGGGAATTAAAAGGGAAAAGAAAGGACAGGGAAGCTTTTCTCTGCATTTAAGATGATCAGTATGACTCTGATGATAGAAGAATAGAGTCCGAAGAACACTAAAATTAAGGGAGATATTATTTGTAAAAGCATTTTGTAAATGCTATAGTGGTATAGAAAAGTTGGAAATTTTTATAAAATATACACCAAATGAAACACAAATGAACATTAGGGCTTATTGAGATTTACCCTGTATCCCCAAAACGATCATAATTTAAAATCAAAATGAGGAAAAACTGAACATGAGCCAGCATAATACCACAGAGCTACAGATAAGCAAACACCATTTGGTAAGAACAAGTATGCCCTGGGCTCCACAGATATTGTCATGGAGTCAGTTACTTAACTTCACGCCCCAAATGTAAAATGGGAATAATAATAATAATAGCACCTACCGTAGGGTTGTGAGAATTAAAGAACGCATGTAGGATACTTAGCATGGTGCTAGGCTATAAATATTATCTATTATTTCATCATTGAACTCCAAAGAATGAGACTATGATCAATGAATCATAAAGCCAAAAATGTGGCAACCAAAAATCTGTTGCTAGCTCACAGCCCTTTTAAGACAGTAAAAAGACTCACATATCCCTCAAAAAATAATATGCAAAAAGAATAAAAATATCTTTCAAGTCACTATAGATAACAGGTATTTTACCCATTATGTACTCTAACCTGATGTTGTGTTTTTGTAGCTTTCAGGACATGGAGCAATCATTCAGCTAAAAGCAAAGGGTTTTATGAATTTGCAGTTCTGGAAGATGCTTCCGGCAGGTGTACCTTCATCCTGAGAAGATTTAGTTAGGGCTTGGTTGCCTAGATTGTTGACACCTGGTGGTTTTCATAGCACATGCTCAACTAAGAGTAATGGCAAAGGAGAGGACCGGGTGTAGACAGATGTATCACACTCTGGGCATGAGTAAACTCTGCATTATCCAGCTGCACGTCACACATTCAAGCATTACACACACCACAGCAACTGTGCCCCAGTCTTGGCAGAATTTCAAGATACTCTGAACTTGAATGCCCCCAAGAGACCTGTTGAGGAACAAAAAGAAAGTAAAAGTAGAGATTTAAAATATCAAATGCCTTACTGCCTGATGTGTTACTGTTTAACAGATGTAATTTAAAACGAAAATCAAAGGACTTTTCCTTTCAATGTGACAGGCCCAAGGGAAATTCTTAAAATAGAAAATATGAAGCAAATCCAAGTTAAGATTCTATGAGAAATGAAAGAAAGAAAGAAAACACTGAAAGAAAAGTCAGTGAAAGAAGAAAAACTATAAAAGGACAACAATGAGACTTTAGAATGGCTGGAAATTTGGAGGAGACTATTTCAAAAAATGTATTTCTTCATACAACAAATATTAACTAAGCACCTACTATATATCAAGCACTATGCTAGGAGGCCTCAGAGAGCTAACCTATGGGGGGGAACAGGTAAACAGAGAGGGACATTTCATGACAGGTGTAAGTAAAAACAGAATGACAGGGAAAGGCCAGAGGAGGGGCACCTAGCTCTGTGGCATCAGGTAAGAAGGAAGAAGATAAACACAAGAAGACAAACGACCGTCAATAGAAAAGGGAGATAGAGCTGCCCCGACCGAGGGAAAGTCCTTCCTCTCTGGACCTCAGTTCTCCCAGACATAAATGAAGGTTCCTGGGCTGTGTAATCAGCTCAGGAATCCTATGAATACTGTAAGCAGAAGATCATTTTAATTCCTCTCATTCTTCATACTCCACCTTCAATATGTTGGAAATGCTATCAGTGCTACATCCAAAATATATCTCCAGAATCTGACCTCCTCTCTCTCTCCATCCATCATTATCCCTGTGGCCTGAGTCAACATCACCTCTCATCTGGATTGATGCCATGTCCTCCTACCCAGTCTGCTTCTATACTCCATTCTCAAGAGCAGCCAGAGGGAGCCCATTCTCCTGGAGCAGGGCAGTCCTCTGTCCAGAATACTGCAGTGCCTTCCCACTGCCCTCAGGCTCATGGACACAGTATGGTCTCTGCCCCACCCCACCTCCACTCCTGTTACGCCCCCTTGCACACTCCTCTCCAGCTGCACTGGCCTATTTGCCATTCTTCCAACACTCTTCACAGGAACCCCTCTCTTTGTTCTAACAGTTCTTGCTCTTGCCTCAGGTTCGCTCTGCTGATGTTCTCATCTCCCTCAAAGCTTTTCTCAAATTTTGTAACTGAGCAGGACCCTATGGGGCCTTCCTGGGACAGACCCCTCCCCCATATCCTCTGCTTTAACTCCTCTCTTAAGTAGCCTAGAAAACAGTATCTGACGCACACGTTTCCTGAGTGGTTTTACAGATTCGAAAATCCCCACCAAATGGAAGATGTTAACCACTTGATGACCATGAACATGTAGCCCCCAGGCTCCCCAGCCTGGAGCCTAAAGACTGATAATGTTAACCCCTGTTACTTCACCATCAGCCAGTCAGAGGGTTGTGCATGAGCTGATCACATACCCTGGGATGCCCCTCCCCACCTTGCCTTTAAAAATTCTTTGCTGAAACCCATGGGGACTTCGGGTGTTTTGAGCACTAGCTACCCTGGACTCCTTGCTTGGCAGCTGCAATAAATGCTGCACTTTCCTTCACCACAACCTGGCGTCAGTAGATTGTCTTTACTGCATGTGGGGGAGCAGACCCAAGTTTGGTTCAGTTACAATTTCACATTCTCTGCGAGGCCTACTCTGACCATCTAGGAAACCCTACAACCTATGCCTACACTCCTGTTCGTCCTCGTCATCTGATAATTTACTTATTTGTTGTGTGTATTGCTTACTGTGGAGAAGACTGGGCCCTCACAGAACCAGTGCACCAGAGAGCATGGCAGAATGAAAGAATACAGCACAGGATGTCTGAAACAGGATTTTAGTTTTGATTTTGCCACTACTGTGTGACCTGGGCTTCAATTTTCTTGTTTATAAAAGGAGAGGTTAGGTTAGATCAGGAAGAGGCAAACCTCTGCCCTCGGGCCAGATCCAGCCCACTTCCCTGTTTTTATAAACAAAGTTTTATTAGAACACAACCACGCCCGTTCATTTACATATTGTCTAGGGCTGCTTAATGCCACAGCTGCAGAGCTGAGCAGTGATGACGGAGACAGTACAGTCTGCAGAGCCTAAAACACTTACACACCCGAACCTTTACAGAAAAAGTCTGCCAACCCCTGGGCTAAACCACCAGCATGTAAGAGCCAGAAAAGCAGACTTTGTTTTGTTCACCACCTTCCCCCCAGCAGTTAGACCTGTGCCTGGCTTATGGCAGGTATTCAATACATATTTGAAGAACTCAGAGGTTTTCAGGCTACTTCACTGAGCCTTGAGCAGGTTAAATAATAATAGCAGTAGCTGATAGTACCACATGCAAGGAACAGCCTAAGCACTTAACTTATATCAACAACCCCATGAGAAAAGTTTTATTCATATCACCCCCATTTTATAGATGGATAAACTGAGGCAAAAGAGGATTAAGTAACTTGCCCTTCTAAGTAAGTGGGACAAGTTGGGACCTGAACCCAAGCAGTCTAATGCCACAGTTCATACTTGTAACCACTGCACACACTGCCTCTCACCTGGCCAAAGGGACAAGGACAACTGCTTGTTTATCTGTTTTGTCTGTTGGCTTCTACACTTGCTTTTCCTTAAAGAAAGGATCTCTAAATTTTTTAAAGTTTGAAAATCACTGAACTGAATCTAAGTCACTTTAACACTCTAAAATCTAATTTTAGCAGAGCTACTCTAAAGAAAAAAGTTAATAAAATTACAACCTGTGCCCCGACCTTCCCTCTTCACACACGGGGCCCAAAAAACATTGTTACATGAGTCCACGGCAGGACACCACACGCCCTGAACTGCAGAAGATGGAGAAGACTCACTGCTTCTCAAAGAAAGAATAACTAAAAAAACAATTGTAACTTTTATATCCATTGCACTCTCCAAAAAACATAGGAAAGAACAGATTCAAAGGGAATTAGAATCTAATTCAACTTTTAATTGATTCACTTATTGCAGAAGCTTAGAGGATGAGCTGGAAAGGTGCACAACACATGAAGAATTCCAAAGACTGAATCTGCAGCTGGTAAAAGCATGGAGTGGCATGAAATTTCACTCCAAATTCCAAGGCTCCTGCTCTTGGCCCTAAGCTGCTCTTATTTTTCAGCATGTGAGCACATGTTTTCCAACACAGAGACATCAATAAGTCAGGCCAAGGATAATCTCTAGGTCATTAATTAAACCCTGTGTACAGGCATGCACACGATATCATCGTACACAGCATACGGAGCCATAAACACTACGTGGAACCAGCAACTACAAATCATGAGCATATAATTCCCTTGAGCTTCATAAACCATAAAAATGAAGCTCAAGTGGTTTGTGCAGTCATTTGAATCCCAGAAGGAAATGCAGCACCGTGATTCAAAAGTTGCTTATTGTTTACTTTTATATAATGGATGGATCCTACTTCTCAATTCACGCGTGCCCTCCTCCCACTGGGGCCATCCATCCTCATCCATCCATCCTGACTCTCCCTGTCAGCCATCCCCTCCCAGCCTGGCTTCCCCCAAGCTCTCCCCTCTTCACAGTAAAGGCTCCTCCATGGCAGGAGCAGAGACAGCAGCCTGGTGGGAGTCTGGGGCTTCACATCTTACCAGCAAATTTGAACAATTCACAAGAGCAGTGTAACTCTGTGAATCATCAATAACTGTTTTTCATGGGACACAGCATATGTAACGCTGCATTCCATGTATTATGACCTACTTATAGATTTGGAAAAACAATGGTTATTGAGCATTAATTTCTTTGTTATTGTTTTAAATGATTTCTTCCCATTCCCTTGTCCTCAAACTCAAGTCTCCACTCAAAACTATGATATCCTTTCCTTAAATCCTACACATTCATCCACTTATTAACCTAACAATAAGAAAACAAATATTTAGTGATCACTGATTATGTACTTAGAAATGTGCAGTAATCAGAAAGATGTTTTCTTCTCACAAGAATGTGCAATCTGGTTTTAAAGTAAAATAAAATAAAATACACTGCAGAGCATGGGAATTGGAGTCAGGTAAACCAGGGTTATATCTGAATTCTGCTGCTTCTTAACTGTGTGGTATTAGGTGTGACAATTTCTGACAGCAATAATTTTCTCATCAGAATAAGTGAAAATGGTAATATTTGCTTCTCTGAGTTGCTGTGAGAGTTCATAACATATACCTCTTACTTGCGACATGCCCTTGGGTAAGTTACATAACTAGTCAGTGCCTCCGTTTCCTCAGTCTGTAAAATGGGGACTATAAGTGTTCTTCTCCTAAGGTTATTCTGAGGATTAAATGTGTTACTACATGCAAAACATGCAGAAGAGTACTTGGTATCATAAGTGCTCAGTAAACGTTAGTGGCTCTGATTGTTTCTCTACATGAAGTGCCTATTCCATACCATTTAGTAGGTGTTCAAAGTATTATAAAATAATATCAGTAATAAATAAGAAGTTATTTCATGCCAAATTGTGTATAGACTAAAATAATTTTTTAAGCAGAGAAACACTCCCCAAAGAAGTGAACACAGGGACTCAAACACTATACATCCACGTTAAAAGCAGCATCATTCACAACAGCCAGAATGCGGAAGAAACCCAAGTGTCCACTGACAGGTGAATAGGTAAACAAAGGTGGTACATACATATAATGGAGTTTTACTCAGCATTAAAAAGGAAGGAAATTCTGATGTATGCTACAACATGGATGAAACCTGAAGACATTATGCTACATGAAAGAAGCCAGTCACAAGGGCACAAATATTGTATGATTCCACTTACATGAGGTACCTAGAGAAGTCAAATTTATGGAAACAGAAAGTAACAAGGTGGCTTCCAGGAGCTAGAGAGATGGGGTATAGAGTTTCAATTTGGGGAAGATGAAAAATTTCTGGAGATGGTGGTGATGGTTGCACAACAATGCAAACGTAGTTAATGCCACATTGTACACTAAAAAATAATTAAAACGGTAAATTTTATATTATGTAACTTTACCACACAAAAAAGTTTAGAAACAGAGGGCACTGTAAAGAGGGCCCAAGAAGTCTAGGAAGTATCCTTAGAGCAAGTGGCACAATAACTGCACCTCAAAAGATAGAAAGATCTGGGGGAATGTCATGTTTCCATGACATGACATGACTTGTCATGTCAAGTGAGGGGAACATGCAAGTGAGGGCCCGGTTGGGAAAGGAGCAAGATGGCATGAGGCAGGCCCAGCCGGAGGCGGGCTCTCTGCTGACTGGGGAGAGCGGGACCACAGTGAGGAGGCCTGGGTGCAGCCCACACCTCCTTCCTGCCAAGTTACCAGCGCCCACCCTCAAGCCATCCTGCGCTAACTTCAGAATTCATCCCACTTCTCAAATGAGTACCTTTCATCTCTCTTCACAGTTCCTCTTCCTTGGAAATCCCTTTTGTGTGATGAATTCCACTCCCTCAAAACCAGGTTCCAAGGTCACCTCCTTGGCAAAGGCTTCCCTGACTCCGGAACTTCCCCTACACTTTCTCTCCTCAACAAGAACCAATGCTCTTCGAAAGTGGGGCTTTTATCTTTTTCCTATGTCCAGGTCCTGGCACCATGCCGGATGCATTGTTGGTGCTCAATAAATTTGTGTGGAGCGGGTGAATCCTGGGGAAGCTCAATCAGTAGAGCTGAGACTCGATGCACTGGGTACTGGTTAAGACAGGGAGGTGATGATGTGAGCGGGGGTGAAGGAAGGATAAGTCCCCAAACAAGCACACGCAATGGATTGGAAGGGCTGAGAGACTGAGGCCAAGGAAGCAACCAGGAGGACCACGCCCAAGTCCAGGCAGGGAGATATGGGGGTCTGGATTAAGTAATTATGATGAGGATGGAGAGGACTATTTAGAGAACCCCCCCCCCCCAGTAACTGATTAAAAATGAAAAGTCAAGAGCATTGATAAAGTTTTTTAATGGGTTAAATTTTTTTTTTTTTTTTTTTTTTTGCGGTGTGCGGTCTCTCACTGTTGTGGCCTCTCCCGTTGCGGAGCACAGGCTCCGGATGCGCAGGCTCAGCGGCCATGGCTCACGGGCCCAACCGCTCCACGGCAGGTGGGATCTTCCCGGACCGCGGTACGAACCCGCGCCCCCTGCATCGGTAGGCGGACTCTCAACCACTGCGCCACCAGGGAAGCCTGGGTTAAATTTTTTACTGTGAATGGTTGAAATTATATGGCTTCATTGATTGAGACCTAGAGAATGGCAGGATGAAGATGTTTCATGGGCAGAGTTCTGGTTTCCTGTGAAGCTGAGCCTCTGTGTTTACAGGAAGAGAAGAATGACAAGAAGTCCTGCCCGAAGAGTCACTCATACATCACTCTCCAGGCTGCTACCTTTTCAACCTATTCCAGGCCCCTTTCTTTGTTATCCCATCTTTAAAGGCCCCTGCCTTCACAAAACAAAGAGACTAGTCTTCAAAGCTACCTCATTACCAGAACTTAAAAAATAAAAATTAAGTTCAGTTATATATAACACTCAGTAGGAGACGAGTAGAAGGAACTTAACATACCTCCTTGAAGGAAAGAGTAACCTGGTCTAAACACCAGAAGGGTATATCTTAAGGCCCCTGTGTGACTCTAAACAAGGGAGACACATCCCCTACTTACCCTCTCCCCACTGTGGTGGCCTCTGGGTCAATGCTAACTTTGGCCTCCTGCCTGCCAATCAGACTGACCAGAAAAATGCCATAGCTTAGAGGACTCACATGCTCTAATAGAAATAATCCAAGGTGCCTTCTAGTTTCCTCTTAAGGGACATTGATTATTTGCCAATATACATACTGCAGCTTTGCAACAAGAAATTTTTGCTTCAGAGAGTGGGAAGCTCCTGGTCTAAATATACATTGGTGGTGAGCACAGTTATGTCAGGGAATCATGACAGGGTAACAGACGGATGCTCTTATCTCTGCCTTCAGGAGATGACTATCTCACTATTATCACCCTCCAACACAAAGGGGGAAACTGAGTCCCCTGAAAACAGGCTTTCCCATTGAGGGTACACTGATTGACGCGGACAGCACCACTGCAGTGCTAGGAGTATCCTCAGAACACCAAAAGGCTACATATGGCCAAAAGGCTATGGAAAAATAAGCAGAATTTTTTAATAATTAAATCAGCATTATGTCAGTGCTGGACTTCCTTCGGGAAAAATTATTTCTCAGACAATCAACAAATAATTTGAGATGGGTGGACTACCTGCCGACTGATAATGGTGATTTTCACAAAACTCAAGTCATAAAACTCCAGGAAATGAAACTAAAAAGCAAGGTAAGTCACCATCAGTTTATTTATGTTATTCATACCATTCTAATTGTAAAACTCAATCTAAAGATGATCATCCCAGCAGGGTTACGGAGGTTCCATCTCAGTGCTTGCCACTGTTTCCAAAGACACATGTGCTCCTGCCTGCCCTTCCCACATACAGAGCTGCTCGCTGGTCCCCCAAGAAGGTGACAAAGAGTTGTTCTCCCCCTTCAATCCCTGCATCACTAGAACCACTAAACATAGACTCTCAGGATTTTAAGCCTAGGAGAGCACTCATTTACTAGTTCTCTCCCAGAAAATACAAACAAGGATCATAGAATGAATCCTGGAAACACTCATTGATTTCTAAATGCTGGTCCTAGGACCTGTGACCATTAGGATGACATTTTTTACCAGTCCAAGGAAAAATGAGGAGAATAAGGATGATGGGATGAGTTTTCCAAAAGATAAATTTGTTGAATTTAAAGAACTGGATTTTTTTTCCTGATAATATATGCTTCCTATATACACAGATGTGAATGTCATTTTATTCACAAAATGAAGGTAACACATCATACTAGATTTTTTAATATCCTTACAAAATATGATTGTCAATCCCCAAACATTGTTTCTGAAATATTGTTAGCTGATGAGATTTAATAGATTGGGAACTGTCCACATGTCTAGCTTTCCCTCCTTTGCTTTAATCTTTGGGGCCACGGGCGCACTCCTCAGCTCACGGTGCTCAGCCATCATCAATCCGCACAAGGCTCCCCTTCCTGCATCAGCTTACCCTCATCCCTGCTCCACATTCCTCCTCCACTCCACCAGCTAAGTGCCCACCTCATAATGGTTACTGAAAAAGATAAGAAACAGTCCATGCACATTAAAAGAGTATTTACACACAAGCAGCATCATTTATTTTATAAGTACCTATACACATCCAAGAACCTACATCAGTTCTCTCATTTTATGAATAAAGTAATTGAGGACCAAAGAAGTGAAGTGACTTGCCCTTGGTCACAAGAAGGTATAAGCCATCTTGTACTCCCTCTATTTTTCAATAAGGTTTTTGGCCATTTCCCTAAAAGAAAATACACATATACACACTTTTTAAAATTTCTGAAAGAAATAAAATTAATTACCCTCGTTCATTGAAATACTCATTAAATCTCAAAATCAAAACTTCCTGAGTCTAGCTATTTCTATAAGGTTATACTGATCACTTGAAAGGTCTTGTGGATTTGATTCATCTAGGATATCACGAGTTGGAAAACAATTTAATAGGCATATTTTTAACGTGATATACATAAATTTGCTTTAGGGATCCTCAGAGGTGTTTTTGTTAAAAAACAAAAAAAAAATCAGGGACCATTTTAACCAAACAATCTAGAAACTCATTTAGGATGCCTCTTAGCTCACCCCATTTTTTCAAACCTTGAGTCCTATCTTCTCTGGCATCTCCTTTCCAGATCCCAAGAGAAAGCATTTTCCTCAAGTCCCACCACCACCACTTGCATTCTATTTTCTACCTTCAAGGTCGGCTTTAGAAAATGTCTCCTTTAGATACATCAGAGTCAGACTCCCCCACGGGCGTGTCCAGCTGAAGCCACAGGCTGGAGCACTGCACAACTCTTTTCTCACAACCCCATTAGAATTCATGAAGCAACTGATTCTAGTATATGCACCCAAAATATTTAATTTGTTACTTCCAAGTACAAATCATAGGGTAATTTCATCTAAGTGTTTATAAAATACTGTAAAGTAGCATCCTATTGTTACCCGCCCTTGATCTACAAGAAACGATGCCTTCATTGATGGGCTATCTGCCCCATAGGTTCTGACACAGGAGATGGCTTAATTGAAGACTTGTTTATTTTATAATGAATAGCAGAAAACGGGTCCTGTTCTTGGCTTGGAGATTCCAAATTTAAACTGAAATCCCTCTAAAAGCCAGTAACCAATTCTATGACCTAACAGAGCCCAGCAGTATATCACTGCAAGCCTGTAAAGCCACAGGCAACCTTGAACATCCGCACTATGTCAAGAGCTTTAGTACTCCTTGGTTGAGAAGTGTCACAAGAATCCGGTTCTCTAATCACCAGCCTGAGACTAACACTGAGGAGTTTATTTCAGCAGAAGTGATGTTATTTCATAGCAAGAATGGCTTTCACTGCTGTATGAAAGAAAACATCCTTGCATTAACCATTTGCATCCACCACTAATTATAACCATCCAACTTCTTTCTACAAACCACTCTCTGATAGCAGCAGGACTACCTACTATTAAAATGCTTATTGGTTAGATTCCTTCTTCTATGGCTTTTCTTAGACCTCACCCTGATGAAGTAAGCTTTAGTCTCTTACACGTTGCTTCTACTGTATTTGTAAAAAAATAAATCTTCAGATAAAGTACTCTATGTTTTAAAAGACAAAACAGAGACCTTCAAGATGGCGGAGGAGTAAGAATGTGGACATCACCTTCCTCCCCACTAATACATCAGAAATACATCTACATGTGGAACAACTCCTACAAAACACCTACTGACCACAGGTAGAAGACTTCAGACTTCCCAAAAGGCAAGAAACTCCCCATGTACCTGGCCGTGTGGCTGACAGGGTCTTGGTGCTCTGGCCAGGTGTCAGGCCTGTGCCTCTGAGATGGGAGAGCCGAGTTCAGCACATTGGTCTACCAAAAACCTCCTGTCTCAACATAATATCAAACAGCAAAAGCTTCCCCAAAGATCTCCATCTCAACGCTAACACCAGCTCCACTCAAAAACCAGCAAGTTACAGTGCTAGATACCCTATGCCAAACAACTAGCAAGACAGGTACACAACCCCACTCATTAGCAGAGAGGCTGCCTAAAATCGTAAGGTCACAGACACCCCAAAATACAACACCAGACACTGTCCTGTACACCAGAAAGACAAGGTCCAGCCTCATCCACCAGAACACAGGCACCAGTCCCCTCCACTAGGAAATCTCACAACCCACTGAACAAACCATAGCCACTGGGGGGCAGACACCAAACAACAGGAAACATGAACCTGCAGCCCCTGCAGACTGTGAAAAGGAGACTCTAAACACAGTAAGTTAAGCAAAATGAGAAGACAGAGAAACACACAGCAGATGAAGGAGGAAGGTAAAAACCCACCAAACCAAACAAATGAAGAGGAAATAGGCAGTCTACCTGAAAAAGAAATCAGAGTAATGATAGTAAAGATGATCCAAAATCTTGGAGATAGTATGGAGAAAATAAAAGAAACATGTAACAAGGACCTAGAAGAACTAAAGATGAAACAAGCAATGATGAACAACACAATACATGAAATTAAAAATTCTATAGAAGGAATCAATAGCAGAATAACTGAGGCAGAAGAACGGATAAGTGACCTGGAAAATAAAATAGTGCACATAACTACTGCACAGCAGAAAAAAGAATGAAAAGAATTGAGGACAGTCTTAGAGACCTCTGGGACAAAAATAAATGCACCAACATTCTAATTATAGGGGTCCCAGAAGAAGAAGAGAGAAAGAAAGGGACTGAGAAAATATTTGAAGAGATTATTATTATTATTGAAAACTTCCCCAATGTGGGAAAGGAAATAGTCAATCAAGTGCAGGAAGTGCAGAAAGTCCCATACAGGATAAATCCAAGGAGAAACATGTGCCAAGACACATATTAATCAAACTATCAAAAATTAAATACAAAGAAAAAACATTAAGAGCAGCAAGGGAAAAACAACAAATAACATACAAAGGAATCCCCATAAGGTTAACAGCTGATCTTTCAGCAGAAACTCTGCAAGCCAGAAGGGAGTGGCAAGACATACTTAAAGTGATGAAAAGGAAAAACTTACAACCAAGATTACTCTACTGAGCAAGGATCTCATTCAGATTTGACAGAGAAACTAAAACCCTTGCAGACAAGCAAAAGCTAAGAGAATTCAGCACCACCAAACCAGCCTTACAACAAATGCGAAAGAACTTCTCTAGGCAGGAAACACAAGAGAAGGGAAAGACCTACAATAACAAACACAAAACAATTAAGAAAATGGTAATAGGAACATATATATTTATAACTACCTTAAATGTAATTGTATTATATGCTCTAGCCAAAAGACATAGACTGGCTGAAGGAATCAAAAACAAGACAGGTATATATGCTGTCTACAAGAGACCCACTTCAGTCCTGGGGCACATACAGATTGAAAGTGAGGGGATGGAAAAAGATGTTCAATGCAAATGGAAATCAAAAGAAAGCTGGAGTAGCAATTCTCATATCATAAAACATAGACTTTAAAATAAAGACCATTACACGAGACAAAGAAGGACACTACACAATGATCAAGGGATCAATCCAAGAAGATATAACAATTGTAAATCTTTATGCACCCAACATAGGATCATCTCAATACATAAGGGAAATGCTAACAGCCATAAAAGGGGAAATCAACAGTAACACAATCATAGTAAGGACCTTTAACACCCCACTTTCACTAATGAATAGATCATCCAAAATGAAAATAAATAAGGAAACAAAAGCTTTATATAATACATTAAACAAGATGTACTTAATCGATATTTATAGGACATTCCATCCAAAAACAACACAATACACTTTCTTCTCAAGTGCTCATGGAACATTCTCCAGGATAAATCATATTCTAGGTCACAGTCAAGCCTTGGTAAATTTAAGAAAATTGAAATTGTATCAATTATCTTTTCCGACCACAAAGGCTATGAGACTAGATATCAACTACATGAAAACATCTGTAAAAAATACAAAATCATGGAGGCTAAACAATACACGACTTAATAACTAAGAGATCACTGAAGAAATTAAAAAGGAAATCAAAAAAATACCTAGAAACATATGGCAGTGAAAACAGCACGACCCAAACCTTTGGGATCAGCAAAGGCAGTTCGAAGAGGGAAGTGTGTAGCAATCCAATCCTACCTCAAGAAACAACAAACATCTCAAATAAACAACCTAAACTTACACCTAAACAATTAGAGAAAGAAGAACAAAAAAACCCTCAAAGTTAGCACAAGGAAAGAAGTCATAAAGATCATATCAGAAATAAATGAAAAAGAAATGAAGAAAACAATAGCAAAAATCAATAAAACTAAATGCTGGTTCTTTGAAAAGATAAACGAAATTGATAAAGCACTAGACAGACTCATCAAGAAAAAAGGGAGAAGACTCAAATCAATAGAATTAGAAATGAAAAAGGAGAAATAACAACTGACACTGCAGAAATACAAAGGAACATGAGAGATTACTACAAGCAACCATATGCCAGTAAAATGGACAACCTGGAAGAAATGGACAAACTCTTAGGAAAGCACAACCTTCTGAAACTGAACCAGGAAGAAAGAGAAAAGATAAACAGACCAATCACAAGCACTGAAATTGAGACTGTGATTAAAAATCTTCCAACAAACAAAAGCCCAGGACCAGAGGGCTTCACAGGCAAATTCTACCAAGCATTTAGAGAAGAGCTAACACCTATCCTTCTCAAACTCTTCCAAAATACAGCAGAGGGAGGAACACTCCCAACCTCATTCTACGAGGCCACCACCACCCTGATACCAAAACCAGACAAGGATGTCACAAAGAGAGAAAACTACAGGCCAATATCACTGATGAACATAGATGCAAAAATCCTCAACAAAATACTAGCAAACAGATTCCAACAGCACATTAAAAGGATCATACACCAGGATCAAGTGGGGTTTATCCCAGGAATGCAAGGATTCTTCAGTATATGCAAATCAATCAATGTGATAAACCATATAAACAAATTGAAGGAGAAAAACCATATGATCATCTCAATAGATGCAGAAAAAGTTTTTGACAAAATTCAACACCCATTTATGATAAAACCCCCCAGAGAGTAGGCACAGAGGGAACTTACCTCAACATAATAAAGGCCATATACAACAAACCCACAGCCAACATCGTTCTCAATGGTGAAAAACTGAAAGCATTTCCTCTAAGATCAGGAACAAGACAAGGTTGTCCACTCTCACCACTTTTATTCAACATAGTTTTGGAAGTTTTAGCCACAGCAATCAGAGAAGGAAAAGAAACAAAAGGATTCCAAAATGGAAAAGAAGTAAAGCTGTCACTGTTTGCAGATGACATGATACTATACATACAGAATCCTAAAGATGCTACCAGAAAACTGCTAGAGCTAATCAATGAATTTGGTAAAGTAACAGGATACAAAAATGATGCACAGAAATCTCTTGCACACTTATACACTAATGATGAAATATCTGAAAGAGAAATTAAGGAATCACTCCCATTTACCATTGTAAAAAAAGAATAAAATACCTAGGAATAAACCTACCTAAGGAGACTAAACACCTGTATGCAGAAAACTATAAGACACTGATGAAAGAAATTAGAGATGATAAAAACAGATGGAGAGATATACCATGTTCTTGGATTGGAAGAATCAACATTGTGAAAATGACTATACTACCCAAAACAATCTACAGATTCAGTGCAATCCCTATCAAAGTACCACTGGCATTTTTCACAGAACTAGAACAAAAAATTGCACAATTTGTATGGAAACACAAAAGACCCCAAATAGCCAAAACAATCTTGAGAAAGAAGAATGGAGCTTGAGGAATCAGGCTCCCTGACTTCAGACTATACTACAAAGCTACAATAATCAAGACAGTATGGTACTGGCACAAAAAAAGAAATATAGATCAATGGAACAGGACAAAAAGCCCAGAGATAAACCCATGCACATATGGACACCTTATTTTTGATAAAGGAGGCAGAATATACAATGGAGAAAAGACAGTCTCTTCAATAAGTGGTGCTGGGAAAACTGGACAGCTACATGTAAAAGAATGAAATTAGAACACTCCTTAACACCATACATAAAAATAAACTCAAAATGAGTTACAGACCTAAATGTAAGGCCAGACACTATCAAACTCTTAGAGGAAAACATAGGCAGAACACGCTATGACATAAATCACAGCGAGATCCTTTTTGACCCACCTTCTAGAGAAATGGAAATAAAAATAAACAAATGGGACCTAATGAAACTTAAAAGCTTTTGTACGGCAAAGGAAACCATAAACAAGACGAAAAGACAACCCTCAGAATGGGAGAAAATATTTCGAAATGAAGCAACTGACAAAGGATTAATATCCAAAATTTACAAGCAGCTCATGCAGCTCAGTATCAAAAAAAGAAACAACCCAATCCCAAACTGGGCAGAAGACCTAAATAGACATTTCTCCAAAGAAGATATACAGATTGCCAACAAACACATGAAAGGATGCTCAACATCACCGATCATTAGAGAAATGCAAATCAAAACTACAATGAGGTATCACCTCACACCAGTCACAATAGCCATCAGCAAAAAATCTACAAACAGTAAATGCTGGAGAGCGTGTGGAGAAAAGAGAACCAACCCTCTTGCACTATTGGTGGGCATGTAAATTGATACAGCCACTAAGGAGAACAGTACGGAGGTCCATAAAATACTAAAAATATAGCTACCATACAACCCAGCAATCCCACTACTGGGCATATACCCTGAGAAAACCATAATTCAAAAAGAGTCATGTACCACAATGTTCACTGCAGCTCTATTTACAATAGCCAGGACATGGAAGCAACCTAAGTATCCATCAACAGATGAATGGATAAAGAAGATGTGGCACATGTATACAATGGAATAGTACTCATCCATAAAAAGAAACGAAATTGGGCTTCCCTGGTGGCGCAGTGGTTGAGAGTCCGCCTGCCGATGCAGGGGACACGGGTTCGTACCCCGGTCCAGGAAGATCCCACATGCCACGGAGCAGCTTGGCCCGTGAGCCATGGCCGCTGAGCCTGCGCATCCAGAGCCTGTGCTCGGCAACGGGAGAGGCCACAACAGTGAGAGGCCCGTGTACCGCAAAATAAAATAACTAGTGAGAAAAAAAATTAAAAAAAAAAAAAAAAACGAAATTGAGTTATTTGTAGTGAGGTGGATGGACCTAGAGTCTGTCATACAGAATGAAGTAAGTCAGAAAGAGAAAAACAAATACAGTATGCTAAAACATGTATATGGAATCTAAGAAAAAAAAAACAAATGGTTCTGAAAAACCTAGGGGCAGGACAGGAATAAAGATGCAGATGTAGAGAATGGACTTGATGACACGGGGAGGGGGAAGGGTAAGCTGGGACGAAGTGAGAGAGTGACATGGACATATATACACTACCAAACGTAAAACAGATAGTTAGTGGGAAGCAGCCACATAGCACAGGGAGATCAGCTCGGTGCTTTGTGACCACCTAGAGGGGTGGGATAGGGAGGGTGGGAGGGAGATGCAAGAGGGAGGAGATATGGGGATATATGTATATGTATAGCTGATTCACTTTGTTATAAAGCAGAAACTAACACACCTTTGTAAAGCAATTATACTCCAATAAAGATGTTAAATAAATAAATAAAAGACAAAACAGCATTAAAACTGAACCGATTTCTCATGGAGTTTGATCAGTTTAGCCACATAATCACTAATCTGATCTTTACACCAATTAGAAAAGAATGTCTTTTTTTTCTTCTGGTTTAACTATTTGTTGGAAGGGAGGAAGGAAGGAAGGAAGGAAGGAAGGAAAGAAGGAAGGAAGGAAGGGATGGTCCAATGCCCATCTGGCCTTGAAGGCAGGATGTGTGTCCCCTACTTGTGTACCTTGTCTTATATTTCCCCTCTCAGTAGGAGCCCAGAATTGTGCACACACACTGATGATCTTTTTTCCAATCCAATTTCCCACCATTCTGAACAACCTTAAACTAGGTTGCTCATCAGACAATAAGCAGAGGCACCTGGCAATCCAGAGAAGCCCACAGTGTCATGATGCCTGACTTAACCTCTGCATCCATAGCTTTTCCAACATTTACTAACCATGTGGGTCAAAAGCTACATTACCAACCACAGACAAAGCTGCAACATCAGCAGCAGCTGTCTCCCTCTTCCAGACTACTGCCAGCCTTAAGAACTGGTGAGTAGAAGAATGGAAGGGAAGAGAATGAAATGGAATAGAATGGAATGGAATAGAATAGGATAGGATAGGATAGGATAGGATAGGGTAGGGTAGGGTAGGGTAGGATAGGATAGGATAGAATAGCTCTTCATCCTTCCTGGGGATACAAGCCTCTTTGAGTAAGTAAAACTAAAATCTTTTAAAACAGTGCTTCATAATGTTACCTCACAGTTTTTTTTTCTTGTCACTTATGTCACAGCAGCATGGATACCTTTAGCCTAAAATGACATGTGACTTGAGAGTAGGAAAAATGGCACACAATTCTCCCTAAGAAAAGATAAATGATTGTGAAAATACATAGGTGTGGATACAGACGAATGTAATTTTCATCCTTTGAAAGAAAGAGAGAAAGTGAGCGAGAAACAAAGAAATATTGCTGGAGTCCTGGGTGACCCACACAGATCAAATTATACAGGATGGGGTAATATGATTGCCCGTTCTCAAATCAGCCGGCAGATGTGCCGCTGCTTTTGCGTGAGCTGCGAGTGACAGCAGAGCCCTGCTGGAAGTCCTACTAAAAGGGAATTACAAGGGTGTGTGTTACTGCAGCAAAATTAAATACAGAAGCACAACCTGCCTAAGGCCTAAAAATCACAGAACCATTGTCTTAACCTTCCAAACACTGTGCATTGAAAGAAAGGGGTATCATTTTTAAAAATTAAGATTGAGCACAGCAGTGTAACTTAGTTTGACTATTTTGTGTGCCATTAAATCATTGACTCAATTCATCTTTGCTCTTTCTTCCTCCCGATGGCCTCTTCCCTTGTTTATGCTGCCCCCTCGATCTTGACTTTCAATCATGAGATTTCAATCATAAGACTGAAAGTCAAGGATTTAGAAATTATTTCCTCCAAAGAACATTTTAAATAAAACATGTGTGGTAAACAGTTTTTATATACCTCAGTAAATACACTTCCATCATCAAAAACAATCTCGTAGCTTTTGAACAAACTAGAATTCTAGCTTTAGAAGAACTATAGCTTCAACCATTAGGGAATCTGGTCGGTTCAGTCAAATCATTTTACGTGTCTGAAAATGTCAGTCAAACTCGTTTTTACACTATATGGATTAGTGATTTTCAAACTGTGTTCCCAGAGCCACAGAACTCCAGAGGACGAAGAGAGATCTCTCACCCTCAGCCCTGTCAACTCTACCTGCCTATCTGCCACACCCCACTGAATCACCTCTGTCACCACCAGGTACCAGCTACTGTCCTTTCACTCAGACCAGTGCAGAAGCCTCTTTACAGCTTTCCTTGCTTCTTCCCCTGCCCACCTCCATCTGTTCTTCACATGGCAGCCCCAGCACTCTTTTTAAAACATAAACTAGTTCATATTTCTCCCCTGCCTAAGCTTTTTTAACAGCTCCGCATTTTATTTCAAAGAAAATTTAAGCTCCTTGCCTCACCTTAAAAAACTCTGCATATCCTGGCATGTATCTACCCATCCTCCAGTTTGTGCCACTCTCTCCCTTACTCACAAAAGCTGCAGTTACAGAAGAAAATATTTTCCCTTCCATGCCTTGAAAATACCAAGCTCCTTCACACCTCAAGGGGTGCAAACCTCAGGGCCTTTGCACATGCTACTCACTCTCTTTTCAGGGCTGGCTCCTCTTCATCTTCAGTTTGAGCCTCCATGCCCCCTCCTCAAAGAAGCTGTCCCTGACCACCCTATCTAAGTAGTTTTCTCCCCAGCATGGTTCTCTGCCACTGTATCCTATTCATTTCTTTCACGGCAGCCATCACAAAGTGTAATCATCAAGTTATTTATTCAATTTACTGATTTACTGACTATACCCCCAACTAGACTGAGTTCCACGAGGAGTGATGTTAACACCCATTCCCAGATTCCTTTTGGGCTGTGCCCCTGCCTTATTTCACCGTCAGCTTTTAGCAAAATGATAATGCAATTAATGTTTGATAGCTACATGAAGGAAAGAAGGAATAAATGAGGGAATAAATGAACAAATCAGCCCATTTGTAACAAAGGCGTAAAAGGAGAACATATACAATAGGTAGGCCTAACCACTGCACTCATATCATTACGGCCTGAAATTTAAATTGATAGGATTCTACATAATCTGAAGTTTCCTTACATGCCCTTTCCTCCCACATCTTAGGGGAAGAGGACAAGGAAAGGGATTAGAAGAAAGTCTTGGATCTGGTTCTCCCCACTCCAACCAGCCTTGCCTCCTGTTTGATGGGGCAAACCAAGGCAAGCACCTGGGTGAGCCTGAACCCCTCCGCCAGCAGCTCTCAGCCCTGGTTTAGGAAGAGATCTTTCCTTATTGGCCCATGGTCCTCCTTGTGTGTCGCTCGGGCAGCAAATTCTATGCCTCCTACCCAATTCTATGAGCTCTCCTGGAGCACATATAACATCTGGCAGTATCCTGAAATCACACATCTGGATGCTGCAACGGTATCTCCATATATAACCCTACTGTTCTGCAGGGAGAAACATTATTTTTGGTTGAAATCACTTTTTCATTTATACCAGGTCAAAGGAAGTTCATTCTTCCCATTGTTCAATTTTCCTCTGAGTTGAATTTTTAATTTTGTCTCATTTTAAAATATTTTTAAATGTACTACTTTATATAGATATGCAGCTAAAAGCAAAGGCATGTATTAAGTCTAATTTACAAGAATGAATATATATACATACATATATATAAAAATTAAGTCTTATTTAAAATTCTAATCCACCATGCAATGTCAATGGTTTCTACACAACCATTTATCACACAGTTTATCAATACACTTGAACATTTTTTCGATTTCAAAGAGATTGTTAACTCAAATCTGTCTTAATATTGGGAAGCTCACCTACCAGAAAGTTTTAACTCAATACCAAAAAGAGAAAAGAAACTGATTTATTGTAAAATTTCTAGAAGCAAGTGATGCAATAATTTTCACAAATGATATTCATTTTAAAACTGAATGTCCATGCTCAGAGTTTGCAGACAAATTATAGAGCATTCTGTCACCTCTACATGCTAACAAAATTATAAAGCAATGTTCACACCATTTGGAAGAAAGCTGTTTTTCCATTTCTGTTTCAATAATTTGGTCAAATGTTGAGAAAATGGGACCTCAAAAGAATCATAAAGTGTGGAAAAGAATGATGATTGCAGGTCTTTTAAATATTGAAGTTAAAATCAAGCCAAATGGATTTTCTTGAAAAACAATTTGTGGCAGATATAATTTAAGCTCCGAAAAGAAAGAAATCATTTCTCTGAGGATCTGATGTTTGCATAGAAGACTACCTGGTGACCAATCCCAGCTCTGTTGTATTTTATTTCTTAACCCTCTCTCTTTATTTCTTTACCGATTTATACATACTTTTCTCTTTTTACTTTAATTTCTTCCTCCTCTTTGCTTTCTGAAAAAAAAAGAAGAAAGGAAGGAAGGAAGGAAGGAAGGGACTTAGGAGCAGGGGAAGGAGTCCGACATTCACAGTTTTTCCTAGTTCATGTGATGAGTAGTAAGCACCAAAATATTTCCTATCAAGGACAGTCACTTGAAAAATGGGAGCCTCGGCACACTGTGTCTTTGATAGACTCCACCCGCTTTCCACATCCTCTCCCCAGATGTAAGAGGCCTGCCGTTCTCCCCTCAAGGGACACCCGCTCTACCACCCTAACTTCGGTCAGTATTATTATTATTTCAATGCTATTATTTCAATTTGCCCCCCTCAAAGCAGTGTCTGACTGTTGCCTGCTCCCTATCTCCCTATTATCATAAACTACCTACTTTCTGTCTCATTCTTCTAGAAACTGCCTTTCCAGGAAGCATTGAGACTAGGTGGAAAAGACATGGACTCTGGAGTTAACACCTCTGGGTTTGAAAACTAGCTGTGCAACGTATAGCTGTGTGACTTTGGGCAACTTACTTAACCTCTCTGAGACCCAGCTTCCCTGGATGTAAAATGGGAATAATAATTTTGTCTGCATTTGTTGTTAGGATGTCTAAGTATAATAAACTTATTGTGAAGGGGTTTTTTACAGAGGTTGGCATACAGTAAGTACTTGATAAATGAAGGTGGTAGATATTATAATACTTAATATTTTTAACCTAACTTTCAGTTTGGAAAATGTCTGATCAACAAATAAATGTGAACATATGAAGAGTTAATATAGAATAATGTTTGAGAACCTTTACTTTGCATTTTTCATCCTAAGATCAGACTTGAACCATTCCCAAAGATACTGTGAAAAAAAGTTCTAGAAAAAATTGGTTGTAAATTAGAGTGACAATATTGAGATGAACAAAGGTTCAGAAAGAAGGCACTGAAGAAAAGCAGAAGTGTTCCGTGAACCAAGAAATTTAGTCATTTATTCAACAAAATTCACTTCATGTCAGCAAACCTTTATAAAGCACCTACTACCTGCCAAACACTGGGAATAGAGAGATGAATAAAACATGCTCCCTGCCATCGAAGAATTTGCACACCAGTAAGGGACACATACCAAATTCTTTCAAAAATGATAAAATGAGTGACATGAGGGGGGTAGGCAAGGGGTCCTAAGGGAGCATACGAGAGGGACCCTTCACCTAATCTGTGGTCAAGGAAAGGCTTTCTGGAAAAGTCGACACCTGAACTGTCTTTAAAAACGAATCCAAATTATCTGTGTGAAGAAGGATGGAAGGGCAACCACTGCAGGCAGAATGGACTGCTTGAAGAGAAACAGGAAACATTAGGGCATGTGCAAAAGTATCCAGCAGGAAAGCGTTATTAGAATAAACAGTGTTCTGGGAGATGGGCAGCAAAGAAGGTCAAGCAGAGCAGAGGAAGCACAGGGCCTTGTATGCTGTGCCAAGAGGCTTGCCCTTTGCTCTCCTTGTGATAGAGGCATGTCAAAGGGAGCTGACATGTGTGGATTTGGTCTTGAGGGATCACTCTGGCTGCAGAGTGAAGGGATAGGCTTGGGGATGGGGTGAGAGGGAAAGGGTATGAGAGGGGAAGCAGTAATACAAGTTAGGCTTGTACGACAAAAATCCAAGAGAGGGTCCAAGTTCTTGACCTGAGAGATGCTATAAGTAGATTCATGGAATATTTAGAAGGTAAAATCAACAGGTTACACATAAAACCATGAAGAAATAATAAAGCAAATATCAAAATGTCAGACTCTGACTAATGGTTTCCAAATACTGGAAGTGGTCACAAGTACATACGGTACTTATATTAACTGAAGCTCCTGATTTGCCATCTGTAAATCAATGTAGTCTTTACTCTCTATACCTCACACATCTGTTTAATAAAATATTTTAAATTTCTATTGTCAGTTTTTAAGAAATATGTGGAGCTTTGGAGCTAGACACATAGGCTAGACTCCAAAGTGGTGCTCCCTTGAAATTCTTTTTGCATTAGGTCCTATTTCTTTGCCACCTATGCTTAATTAAGGCAGATATAAGACTGTCCACACAATCAAATTATTTGACAAACTTGAATAAAATGGCAAATGTTCTTGATCAAATAATCACCTTTAACAGTGTTGTAAAAAACTAAATTGACTCATCGGTTCAAGCAAGATGGTTGAATTAGTTGTCCTGTTGACACAGTTTCTTTAAAAAAAAAAATGCTCTGCCCTTGCACAAAAGCCAAATATTCTTATGCATCGGAGTTTGATGCATCAAAAAAACAAACAAAATTTTCAAACTAGAGTGCCTAATCAAGGAGCTTTAATCATTACTGAGTGATGGGAACATTTATAATACAGTAAAAAATCCATTAAAAATTAGTTAATAGCTTTCCCTCAGTAATAACCACACTGTTGAATAGAGATATTCTAATGCATTCAGTATTTTAAAACAATGGTGGGTTAAATGTCAACCAATAGTGGAATGACTGAAAATGGTACTAGGTTTCTTTCGGAGGTGATGAAAATATTCTAAAGTTAGATGGTGGTGGAAGTTACATAACTCTGTAGATACACTAAAATTCATTGGTTTGTACACTTAAAACAGGTGCACTTTATGGTATGTAAATTATATCTAAATAAATGTTTTATTTTAAAGCCAAAAGAAGCAGCAGCATTTTAAATCACACACCAATCCTCTCTCTCTGAAGAAGGAAGAGATTTCCAAATGAACAACAACCATGGTCTCAGTGGCAAAGAGCACTTGGAGGAACAGTCATCAGAACCCTGAAGGGACAACAAATGCCATTATCAACAACAACAAAAAACATATGGTGGGTAATTTGAAAAAAGAGGATCAATATTCTCAGCCTCAGGAGTTTGGAATATTCTTGGGATGCCGCGGTGGTCACATGAGGACATAGTAAAAACACAAGGAAAGACACAGGATGCACATTAGCGGTGCCAGCAAAGAACTTCCATTAGGGAAAGGGCCATGTGGGTGCTCTTTGGGGAAACAATGCAGCTTTCCCGGGACTTGCTCCACATTTTGAATGAAGAATACACTGAATTTGAGTAGGCAAAACAAAGCTGGATCAGAGATGGCATGAAAAAGACCAAGAGGTGGGCTTCCCTGGTGGCGCAGTGGTTGAGAGTCCGCCTGTCGATGCAGCGGACACGGGTTCGTGCCCCAGTCCGGGAAGATCCCACATGCTGCGGAGCGGCTGGGCCCGTGAGCCATGGCCGCTGAGCCTGCGCGTCCGGAGCCTGTGCTCCGCAACGGGAGAGGCCACAACAGTGAGAGGCCCGCGTACCGCCAAAAAAAAAAAAAAAGACAACGGATCATGCCATTCAAGGCAGGTTTTGTTATAATCTACCAGCAATAATAATAATAATAATAATAATAATAATAATAATAATAATAATAATAATAATATATTTGCTTTTACCAGCAACGGAGTCTAAACTCTTAAGTTCTGGGGAAGATGAAAGAAAAACATAAAAAACAACATTGTAAATAGACTAATTTTGACCTGTCAAATCCAGATGTGAAGAGGAGAGAGTAAAAACATTTTAATGATTGAAAAGAGGAAATGTTTCAGAGAAAGAGCCCAGTGACCGCAAGCATTTAGAAGAAGAACAGGAGAGAGAGAGAGAAGATTCCAAATGGCCACTGGCTTTTTAACCTGAAGGAAGAGACAGAAACAAGGGGATTTACAATACTACAGTTTGGAAGAGAGAAAGGTTGTTTGGGATATTGAACTCGAGGACAAACCACCTAAGTGAAGTTATTTTACCAAATTGGGACTGGTTACGAAACACGTGAAGAGGAAGGAGAAAGAGGCAATGTTACCTGCACCCTTACCTTCCATTTTCTCATTCTTAGGTATAAAGGACTGGGACCCAGAAAATTGTCTGAGCCCTCAGAACTTCAGCTTTTAATTAAAGATATTTGGTATCCTCGAGTATGTGTAGTTACAAAACAGTTAAAGTATGAATTAACAAGAATTCCAATGTCTTGAACATATAATTCAATAGCAATATATTATTGCTAGTTAAAGCAATTTTCAAGGCATGTACTATATTAGTTTTACAAGAACATTTGCTTCACGTGTTTTTCTTCTAGAAAATTAATAATTTTGGCAATGTGTTTGTGATGTTCTTTCTAACATGCGTTGTAGAAGGATATCGTCACAACTGCTGCTTTGTGTATTCTGGCTCTCGAAGATGATTTCGCACTTACTAAGTCTGAAATTTAAATCGTGGGTTTGGCCATGGCTATTGTCAGACAGCAATATCACAGAGTTAGGATGAAGTTAAGAAATTTTTCTTGTCATTTTGGATTTCTAACTTTATTCAGAAAAAAAAAACCTACATAATTTCAGAATTACAGGCATGTGAGGTATTGACTAATATTTTTCTTTAAATGAACAGTTTTTGCTAGTTCTGAGAGTCTGCAGGGCATGTGCTGTTGAAACAGCTCTTTCCCAAACTAAGCAATAAATCTAGAATGACAGCTACACAAAGCCATCATCAGGTCGGGGAAGGGCTGTGTTCAGAGTGTAGGCATTCAGGTAATTGGAGAGTAAGAGGGAAACAGTGAGATGACAGGACCCTACAGTTGGAAGAGATAGCAGAGATCATTTTTAAATTATAATCTGTTCAAAATCATCATATTTGAGAGTATATAGAAGATCTTGAAGTGGTTTTAATGCTAATCACAGAGCTCATCAAAAATTTAATTTACCTCCTAAAATATTTAGGTTACCCTCTTAAACAACAGCACCAAGAACTGATTAACTTTTGTAATTAAAAAGACATTTTGCAGAAAAGCCAATATGAATCAAGATGTGAAAAACTATGAGTTTTAGAGACCTTTTTAATGGAAATTAAAACCCTCTTTATTTTAATTTATGCATTTACGTTTTTGGTCTTACATGGCATTTAGTCAGATACCAATGGAAAAAAGGAAGGAAAGGAAAGAAGAACTTATGGGGGTCGTTTGTTTGCTTGTTTTGCTTGTTTTTGGTCACACAGCATGACTTGTGGGATCTTAGTTCCCTGACCAGGGATTGAACCTGGGCCTTCAGCAGTGAAAGTGAAGAGTCCTAACCACTGGACCACCAGGGAATTCCTGAACTTAAGTTTTTAAATATCCATTCAGTGAAATAAATGGAATTGTATGCTGGGAACATTTCTCACTAGAGTTACAAAAATTATAAATTTATTAATGAAAAGATAAATTTTCATCAAATTCACCATAATTTTGTTTTCCATTAAAATTCTTAAGACATCTCTCATAAAAGCATTTTTGAAATTTTTACAAAGGGTAGGCAGATCTTTCTGAAGCCAGCAAGTATATTTTAGGTATCTGGCGTGGAGATGTGTATATCTGCTCTATAATGCTCCCTTTACCTTACTGGCACGGCATTAAGAGAAAATGGCAAAGTGTCTCTGGAAAACTGATTCTGAACTCTTTTAAGACTAAAGAATGTCTTATAGCTTAAAGAGAAAGAAATATACAAGAGGCATAAAAATAAAATGGGTGATACAACTTGAAAAGTTTTTTTTTTTAATTAGAACTAGAACTTCAAATATTTAGCTGGAAGATATTGTCAATTATACAAGTTTTCCAAAAGGCAGCATCTCAAACACCTCATGGAAGATGGCATGATTTAATGAGATCTCTAAGACGAGGAGCTAGTTTTCCCCATCCACCGGCATCACAATGAGAAAATAACTCTTCTACAGAAATATCCAAGACGAGGAAGCACTGTTTGTGGATTTTACATAAATTTGTAAAATTACTGCCTAGAAGATATGATTACAAACAAGTTGAAATCAAACATTTCTAACTCTAAGGTGGTTCAATACATAACTTGCTATAGGAGACCTGGGAACACTGATGACAACTGGGAAGACCTCTTTAACAGTAAACCAGAGACATCTACTGTCTGAAAATGGAAATAGCAACAAAAGCCATTTTATACATGGTTTGTAGAGGGCTCTGGGAAAAAGTGATGAGGCTGTCATAGGTGCAGCTAATTCTGGAAACCAGGATGAGCCTTGGCTGCTGAGAGGGTGAGTATTTTGCAGAGACAGAAGGAAGAAGAGAAGAAAAACAGAAAGAGGGTAGTTGCTTTGGCATAAGTGATGACCCCGTAGAGATACATGGCCAGGGTGAGGTGAAGAGGAATGCAGGATCCTGGAGAAAGTGTTACCAGCAAACATTATTTTTTCCCTGAGCACTCAGCCCGTTTCAGGGAAAATCTCTCTCCTGAGCCTTTTACTGTATATAGTTTTCCTTTTTCTCCTTCTTTCTTACCCTCTTCCCTAATTGCATCTTCTACAAACTTTTAGGGGTGGAAATCTGTTGATGATACAGATTTTTTAAATTGCTTCATAAATTAAGGAATTTCTGGCTTTAAGACAATACGATAAACTTTTAAAACTACACTTATCCTTATGCACCATCTAGTCTTCATTTCAGATAAGGAAACCAAAGCTAGGAAAATTTAGGTGACCTTGGAGTCATCCAGCTGGTGAGTGACAGAACTCAGACTGAATACAAGCTTTCCTTATGGACTGGGCCCAGTGGGAATAAATTTTCCTGCAAGGTGGCCACTTTTACAAAATGTTCCTCAAAAGTTTTCCCACCTCCAGCCTATTTTTATTTGTTTTACATATGTTTGGAATTTCAGAGGCTTAAAAAGTTATACATTTTCCTCATTTTCTTTGAGCTGCTTTGAGGAAAATCAAAATTTAATATAAATACATAGCTGCAAGAGAAAATAAAATGGGCAGTTATCTCTCAGTTGATGTATCCAATCCAATATGTTTCTGAAAAGAATGAACTGATTTAAATATAAATTTTGTGTTTTGATGGCCTTTTTTAACACAATACAACAAAATGAAACACTCAGCTTTTTATCTTTAATTCCTTCTATCTGTATGCAGCTTTTTGCCATAACACTATCCTTCATCGTAGAATGCAACTTCCCAGAGGGTCAGGAAGTAGTCTTTAATTTTTTTGTAAAGCAAGTAGCTTAGGGTGATCTGGGAATTTACCTTTATGGTAAAGTTTTTAAATATTAATTTTGATTAATCAATGTTTTAAAGAAGATTTCTTTTATCCTACAATTCGCATTGTAAAAATTAAATATGCAATGCCTTTGCAAGTCAGCTGCCATATAAACCAGAGAATCACTTCCTTTAATACATACTTCACCTGCAAGTAAAAAGCTTCAAACGCGCCTTTTTATTTTAATGAGATATTTTATATATTCACATTTTCTCCCCCAGGAACATCCTGGAGAGGAAATTTCAAATTAGTAACCAGGAGATTAGTTTCACTGTAATCTTTTTATAAAGAAAACAGAACAAGGCCAGACTATTGTCCAAAATCATTCTAGGTAGACAGGCTGACGATGTCGAATTTAACCTGAGCCCCGTGTTCCTGGCAAACAGCGAAGGTTACAGGAATTCTCCCACTCCTTTGTGTCCTGGAAAACAGCTTAGAACCACCCTTCCCATATGACTCGACTTAGTTGAGACTCATAGATGCCCTTTGTTTACCTGTGGCAAGGCCAGCCTTTGCTTCACAAATGATTAGCTCAATCCCTTGTCCCCACTGACAAATGGGAATAAAACGTTTGGTGACCAAACTTTGGTTAAGCTCCTCTCCTTTTTCAGTCCCTGAACTTGAGCCTACTGTGAGCCTGAGACAGCATACAGCCCCTATTTATGGGTCCTCCTGGAGAAGAGGCTGGCGTCAAGATAAAACATTCTCTGATCTACTGTCCTGTATGCCATCCTTTCATCCCACTTCCCCACACCAGGCTCTTTCTAGCTTTGTCCACTCCTCTTATAAAAGCCCTTTTGCCTAACTCTTAAGACACTGCAGATCTCACGGTCACTGGTTCTCTCTGCGGCAGTAGCCCCCTCACAACATTGCAATAGACCCTTCCCCCCTTTGCAATAATCCTTGCAAATAAAGTCTCTCCTTACTAAGTCCACTTTATAAATATTTGACAAAATCAAGAATTCTAATTAAAACTGAGGGAAATTGAGTAAATAAAGCAGATCAGGATTATAAGATAAAGTCTTCTTGTCCTAGAAGCAAAATCATACAATGTTCATAAGGGTAATCATATTTCTCAAAATTTTTTTCTGTTCTCCAAGATAAAATTTCAAAGCTTTTCAAGGGCAATGCTTTCTGGAAAATGTCTGTATTCAAATGAATAGTGAATTATTTTCACAAATTGTTCTAAAAGTCCCAGTATTTTCCAAGTTTCATTCTGGAATGTCAAGTTCCCCAAATTGGCCCAGATCCAAGCTTACCTTTCATGAGTGAAAAAACTACTTATTTAGTATTAGCTCACTAAATCTTGCAATTCAGTATTGTACAGTGGGGTGAGAAATCTAAACATCTTTCTTCAAAATTCCTGTCAAATTGCTCAGTACTCATTTGTTTACCAGAATAAAAATCTAATTTTTCAATGACAAAACCATACATTGTGAGGCCCAGTGCTACTGAAAATCTTCAGGACATTTCTATGGTCAGAACTGACCAATACCATATGCCATATTATGTAAACAAATACGTAACATTGGGCTCAATTGCATAAACCACAGGAGGAAACAAAAATGATGAGATGAACAGATGTCTTAGAAGCATAATCATTTCTCTGACAATCCAGGAGACAAAGACCTATGTTTCCCTTTGGTCTGTAAAAATAAGTTGGAAATCTTTACATACCCACTCTTTATTTTTTTAATTTTATACATATACATATATATGAAACATTAATGAAACAATTAGTTGGCATTTCATAAACTTAACAGATATAGGTAACTGTGAATTAATTTAACTAATGCCCTTCTACACATGTTGGAAAAAAATCATTCATTTCCCTTGACATCAGTTCTAGGCTCAGATCCAATGCCTGTATATGCTGATTCATTTCTACTGCATTTATTTAATGCTGCTATTTATTTATTCCTTTATTTGCTAAATACTTATTGGACACCTACTGTGTGCTAAGCACTGGGGATACAGTTCTAAACAAAATAGACGAAAATCTCTGTCCTCATGGAACATGCAATTTAGACAGAAAATGAACCAGATTAATGAGCAAAACATATAGAATACTAGATGTATTTTGTACTAAAGAGAAAAAATAAAGTAGGAAAGTGAGTTACAAAATGCAGTGGGGCAGGAGGATTTTAGGCACTGACAAGGTGTATTTGAGTTGAGCTCTCAAGGAAGTGAAAGAGCTAGCCAAGCAGATATCTGGCACTCCTGGCAAAGGGGGCAGCAAGTGCAAAGGCATAGAGGCAGGAACACTGCCACATGCAGTGCTGAGCACTGCAGAGGATATGAAGATGAAGAAGCTCAAAGAGCTTAAAATCATGTAAGGAAGCTGACAATACAAATGTACTAAAACTAATATCCAACAGACTTTTTTAAGAGTTGGAAGAGAGATACACACATGATTCTACAGCAGTTTAGATTCCACAGCAACAGTTGGAAAATCTCAGCAGGCAGGGGCAGGTTGGGTTGGGGTTATGGGAGGTGGGGCGGGGGGGTGGGGGGCGGGCAGTCCCTAAAGGAGCTCAAATCTGAGAAGAGTCTGTACAAAGGACGTGGGCCGGTGAAGCAGCACCCACGGGGCCAACTAGAGTTAGCACCATAACGGGGGAAATATAAATATCATGTAGCTATATAAGCATATGGATATGATGTAAATTTATAAATATAAATATTCCACAATGTTTATATTATATATAAAACACGTTTGGACATATACTAAATATATCATGTTTCCCTGTGCATAGAACCTTCCTCGGGATCCTCAAACGTATATATCAAAAGGGCCTCTGCTTATGCTTGTTATTTGAGAAAAAGAAGTGGAAAGTTCTTTGTCAAATATGAAGCCTTATAAATGCATGTGGGATCCAGCTTTAATTTAGAACCCGGAGAAGTCCAGATAATTATTTTCTCTCACCTCTGCAAACAACCACCTTTTAACAATATCTTGAAGTGTATACAATACATTTCTTTCACGGCCCCCTACCCTCCACCTGCAGGCCTCGTCCTCTGCCTTCTCCTTCCAGGGATCGAAGCCCTGCCTGCTCGGCACTCTCTGGGAACATTTTTCTCCCAACACGCCCCCCCCCCCCACCACTCCCCTTTTCTTCCAGCCACTCGGTCTCTGCTAGGGTCGGAAGGATTCAAGCGAGAGCAAGACGCGTCGTCCGTGGCCTCGACGTGGGGGAGGTTAGGGAAGGCCCCAGGAGGAAGGGGTTAATAAAGCAAGACCTGAGCCCTGGGAGAAAGGCTAAAACCTGCTCCCTATTCTGAAGAAAGTTAGCTGAGGAAATCAGTTATCCAAAAGCGTTAACGATAACGGGTAGTATAATGTGTTTTCCCTCGGAGCACACTTACTATTTTTAAGAGGCTGTTCTAACTAAAAGAAACCGACCTCGGGTGGTGGCCTCCTGAGAGGAGGCTCTTGGAGAGGGGTCTTTGGAGGCCCCTCCCAGCGGTAAGTCTGGGGGTCTAGGCCTCGGGCAGGTAACCCAGCCTGAGGAGGAGCTCACGCAGAACCAGCAGTCTACGGGGCAAAATTCACCCACCCCCGCTTGGCACTGGCCGTCCTGTCTCCCGTCTTGTTTCTTTTCACACCACAGTCATTCCAAGGGGAATGCTTGCATTCCTCATTTTGGATTAGTATCTGTCTGATGGTTAATAAATGAATATGAATCCTCTCAGTTTTAAAATTCATGTCCATCAGAATGTTAATAATCCTCTGCCCCAATTCCATTTCTTTCCATTGATTTGTAGAAATATGATCTGTCTGTTTCCCCATTAGGTTATCTAAGAATTACTGAGTTGCTATTTACTATCAAATGCCCCATTCTGCTATTCTATGTATTATCCCTTTAAAAAGCCCTAAAAGCACCCTCGAATCTTCATTTACAGTTATCTAGCAATTGTGCCTTTTTACAACGCAGAAAACCTAAATTAATATTTAAGTTGGTGGTCATATTTCCACACCACTTTCTTTCTTTTTGAATCTTTAAAAAATATCTTTAGGGTTTCCCTGGTGGCACAGTGGTTGAGAGTCCGCCTGCCGATGCAGGGGACACGGGTTCGTGACCCGGTCCGGGAAGATATCACATGCCGCCGAGCGGCTGGGCCCGTGAGCCATGGCCGCTGAGCCTGCGCGTTGCTCCGCAACAGGAGAGGCCACAACAGGGAGAGGCCCGCGTACCACAAAAAAAATATATATATATCTTTATACATAAATTTTAAATTCCATTTCTAATTTTATTCCATTCTCTTGTGAAAACAGCAATTAAAATATTTGTAATGAATACACATTCTGGCATTTAAAAACATTATAAAATCAAAGTGGAAAAATATTAGAGATGCTGATATTTAGATCAAGATTCAGATCAAGATGGTGATTAGTCTTCATATAAATTTATTACTTTAAAGTAATTATTTTAAAATGTTCCTTTAACATGAAAGTAATTAATTTTATTCTAAAAGCATAAAGAAAAGCTCAGGAAAGACTTGCATTTTCTTATTTGGGGGCTTATTACCTACAATTAAGCAGTTTAAAAAGCTATCTGCATTTTTTCACTTGCCCTATACATAGTTCAAAAGCAATCGTTTGCTGCCCCCTGGCTGTAAAGAGATTCCTTACCTTCGAATAAAACTATTGTCTTTAAAAGAAAAAAATTACTGTATATCGAGAAAGTGAAGTGGAGAATATAGAAAATGTATCACCTCCCATAGGTATCAGGGTATTAATTAATACTGATTAAGAACCTAAACTTTTAGATCAGACTGCCTACCATGTATTAGCTGCGTGACCTTAGTCAAATTACTGAACCTCTCTCTGAAGTTTCCTAATCCATATTAATAAAGCTAATGAGAATAGTAATGCCTACCTCCTATGATTAGTAAGAGAATTAAATAAGCTCATAAAGTGTTTCAACTGTTTGCACAGGTGTTAGGTATTAGTAGATGCCATATTTAAAAGCAACAGTGGATAACTGGAAATTGTCCACCTTAATACCAACACTGCTAATCTCTCTGACCCTGCTCCATTTTTTCCTTTTGTTGTAGTACTTATTACCGTCTAACGTACTGTAGAATTGGATTATTTATGACATCTATTATTCTTTGCTGGCATCTCACCACTGAGTAAACTCCAAGGGCACAGGGATGTTTGTTTTGCTCTTTGAGGCATATCACGCACCACATCAGCGTCTGGTACATAATAGGTACTTAATAAATATTGCTATTGAATGAATTTGTGGCCATAATTTTGTCTATATTCATAAAACCTTAGACTTAAGGTTGCAAGGAGTTTTCAAGAACAGCACATTCATTCCTCAGACTTTTGTTGAAGACTTACTTGTGACCAATGTTGTTCAAGGGGCACGGTCTATAAAATGACTACTGCACAATTTGCAACCAAGGAGCAAACAAGCACAAAAACAAATAATTTCCGTACAATTTCAATACAGTAACAACATTAAGAAAAAATGTTGAGGATTTAAAATGAGAGAGTGTAAATCTCTCCAGAGGAGTCAGAGACAACTGAGCTGAGGTGAGAGGCATGCTCCGGGCAAAGGGCACAGGGTGTGTTCCAGCAGGGGAACAGCTTAAAATGGAACCATGAAAGAGCACAGTATCTGGGGGACATAGAGGAGCACAGGGTGCTGATGATGGGGAAAGGAGACTGGTTGTGATAATTATTGGCTAACATGCCCTTAGGTGAGCAAGGGCCATGTTTGTGATTATAGGTGTCAACAGAGTTTTTGCTTTGGTTTGGTTTGAGCCGGCAACGCTACAAGCTGAGAGAAACGGTACCGATGAGGGGCAGGGACCGGGCTAAGAAAGGCCAGGTTGCTATAGGTGGATAATCCAAGGTCAGAGCAAGCAAGGAACCAGGAAATATAAAGACATGAGTCAGAGGAAGTCATGGGGAAGAGGTCAAGAAGGTAACTATGGCTCTATACTGTATGGGGGTCCAAAGTATTATAAAAACGTTTTGTTAAATTAAAAAGAAAAGTTTTATGGATCAGTGTGTCAAAAAGACTAGCACCAGATATAGAGGGAGGCTGAACAGAATTGGGATGGCAAAAGAATTAAGGTACCAGCCTTGGACCAGAAGAGAACCTAGCTAAGCGGCCTCTCCAGAACAACTGGAATTATTTAACATTAATCCAGAGTCACCATATTGTCATGCCTGGGTAGAGTCACAAACGTGTGTGTGTGTGTGTGTGTGTGTGTGTGTGTGTGTGTGTGTGTGTGTATTTTAATATTTAAGTTCCCTGGTTACCTAGTATAATGCATTCCACAGTGTGGATGCAGTTTTTCTCCTGATATTAAGAAGGGGAACCTGAACTGAGTGACCCTGACTAGCATTGCAGCCACCATCCTAGTGTCCAGAGAGGGCAAACCAGCTACAGAACACTAGTTAGTGGATAGTCCAAACAGATTCTCCTTGCCTGGGTGTGCTATCCCCTTCGAAGTTCAGGCAATGCATCCAGTAGGCCAGCATGCTGACATGGTATACAAGAAGGCCAGGTGGAACTTACAGGATGATAGCATGTTAGTCCAGCACTGGGCTTTAATAATCATCATGTCCAGAAGATGGCATACTTGGAGGATGTGGAGATCACACCTCCTCACAACTAGGGCATCTACTAGGTGCTGGTGGGGGACCTCGGACACCTAAGGGGATGGGAGGAATCCCTACACGGGGAGGAATCCCCTTCCCCATATGGGAGGGAAGGGGCGGGGGAGAAGAGTGGAGGCAGGACAAGACTGTTACCGGAGGAGGGCCTGAAGAGGGGAGAGGTTCCCACACTCCGAGGGGCCCACTCACAGCGAGGGGATCAGTGGGGACAGGGAGGGACTGTCAGGGGATCAGAGGTGAACACGGCCAGTGCCTCCCCCACCTGCCTGGACCCCAGCAAGCCTGCTGGGGTCCTGGGCCTGAACCCCCACCCCCCAGGGTCCCCCCAGCTGCGTGGATCCCAGGCCTGCCCCACCCCCCAGGGCCCCCTCCAGCTCCGTGGGTCCCTGGGGCTTGAGCCCTGCCCCCCCCAAGGCCTCTTCCAGCCACATGAGTCCCAGGCCTGAGCCCCACCCCAGCTGGGGCCTCCTCCAGCTGTGCAGGTCCCAGCAGACCTGAGTACCACCCCCTACAAGGCCTCCGAGGGCCGTGCGGGTCCCAGCCCTAAGCCCCGCCTCCACCAAAGCCTCCTCTGGCCACATGGGTCCTGGTAGACTGAGTGCCGCCCCGACAGGGCCTCCTCTGGCAGCACAGGTCCAGGCAGGCCGGAGCACCACCCCCCTCCAAGGTCTCCTCCAGCTGTGCCGGGCCCTACAGGCACGCCTGTGGAGGCCTGCACCCCAGCTGGCCTGTGTGGGCATGTGTGCTCCAGGCCAGCTTCATGAATAGACACTGATGAAAGGAAAACAGAGGTGAGGCTGACACAGTGGGTCCAGAGACCTACCTAGAGGTCTCGGAGGCCTACGGAGGAGGCAGGGGTAGGCTGTAGCTCATCATGGGGGCAAGAACACTGATAGGGGAGGCACCAGGGAATTTTTTATTTTTTTATTTTTTCCTTATTTTTATTCTTTTTTATTATTTTTCTTTATTTTTTGCTGTTGTGGTTCTGTTTTGTTTTGTTGTTGTTATTTCATTTTTATTGTTACTCTTTCTAATTTT
The DNA here is from genome assembly GCF_011762595.2 of Tursiops truncatus. Taxonomy (NCBI): domain Eukaryota; kingdom Metazoa; phylum Chordata; class Mammalia; order Artiodactyla; family Delphinidae; genus Tursiops; species Tursiops truncatus. The sequence continues at coordinate 37,244,553 of NC_047050.1, forward strand.
ATTTTATTTTTTACTTTTTGTTATTATTCTGCTCTTTTCTATTTGTTGCTTTTTTTTTTTTTCTTTTGCCATGCTGCACAGCTGGCAGGGTTTTGGTTCCCAGGCCAGGGTTCGGGCCTGAATTCCTGTGGTGGGAGTGCTGAGCCCAACGCACTGAGCTAACAGAGAACTTCAGGTCCCAGGGAATATTAATCAGTGTGAGATCTCTCAGAGGTCCTCATCTCGGCACCAAGACCCAGCTCTGCCCAACTGCCTGCAAACTCTAGTGCTGGATGCCTCAGGCCAAACAACCAGCAAGACAGGTATACAGCCCCACCCATCAAAAAAAATGAGACAACAAAAATATGTTACAGATGAAGAAGCAAGGTAAAAACCTACAAGACCAAATAAATGAAGAGGAATTAGGCAACTTACCTGAAAAAGAATTCAGAGTAATGATAGCAAAGATGATCCAAAATCTCAGAAATAGGATGGAGGCACAGATCGAGAAAATACAAGAAATGTTTTCAAAGGACCTAGAAGAACTAAATAACAAACAGTGATGAACAACACAATAACAGGAATAAAAAATACACTAGAAGGAATCAATAGCAGAATAACAGAGACAGAAGAACCAATAAGTGAGCTGGAAGATAGAAGGGTGGAAATAACTGCCGAGGAGCAGAATAAAGAAAAAAGAAAGAAAAGAATTAAGGACAGTCTCAGAGCCTCTGGGACAACATTAAACACAACAACATTAGAATTATAGGCACCCAAAAGAAGAAGAGAAAGGCAAAGGATCTGAGAAAATATTTGAAGAGATTACAGTCAAAAACTTCCCTAACATGAGAAAGAAAATAGGCACCCAAGTCCAGTAAACGCACAGAGTCCCATACAGGAGAAACTGAAGGAGAAACATGCCAAAACACATATTAATCAAACTAACAAAAATTAAATTCAAAGAAAAAATATTAAAAGCAGCAAAGGAAAAAGCAAAAAAATAACATACAAGGTAATCCCCATAAGGTTATCAGCTGACTTTTCAGCAGAAACTCTGCAGGCCAGAAGGGAGCAGCAGGATATATTTAAAGTGATGAAAGGGAAAAACCTACAACCAAGATTACTCTACCCAGCAAGGATCTCATTCAGATTCAACAGAAAATCAAAAGCTTTACAGACAAGCAAAAGCTAAGAGAATTCAGCACCACCAAACCAGCTTTAAAACAAACGCTAAAGGAACTTCTCTAGGTGGGAAACAAAGAAAAGAAAAAACCTACCAACACAAATCACAAAACAATAAAGAAAATGGTAATAGGAATATATATATCGATAATGGATTAAAGGCTCCAACCAAAAGGCACACATTAGCTGAATGGATACAAAACCTAGACCTTTATATATGCTGTCTACAAGAGACACACTTCAGACCTAGAGACACATACAGACTGAAAGTAAGGGGATGGAAAAAGATATTACATGCAAATGGAAATCAAAAGAAAGCTGGAATAGCACTACTGTATCAGATACACCAGACTTTGAAATAAAGACTCTTATAAGAGACAAGGAAGGACACTACATAATGATCAAGGGATCAATCAAAGAAGAGGACATAACAATTGTAAATATTTATGCACCCGACATAGGACCACCTAAATGCATAAGGCAAATGCTAGCAAACATAAAAGGGGAAATCAACAGTAACCCAATATGGTGGGGGACGTCAACACCCCAATTTCACTAATGCACAAATCATCCAGACAGGAAATAAATAAGGACACACAAGCTTTAAATAACACAACTGACCAGACAGACTTAATTGATATTTATAGAACATTCCACTTGAAAGCAGCAGAATACACTCTCTTCTCAAGTGCACATGGAAAAATCTGCAGGATACATCACATCTTGGGTCACAAATCAAGCCATGGTAAATTTAAGAAAATTGAAATCACATCAAGCATCTTGTCCAACCACAACACTATGAGATTAGAAATAAATTACAGGGGGAAAAAACTGTAAAAGCACATACACATGGAGGCTAAACAATACACTACTATAACCATGAGATAACTGAAAAATATCAGAGAGGAAATTTAAAACTACATAGAAACAAACAATTAAAACATGAAAACCCAAAACCTATGGGATACAGCAAAAGCAGTTCTAAGAGGGAAGTTTATAGCAATTCAATCCCACCTCAAGAAACAAGAAAAATCTCAAATAAACAACCTAACCTTACACCTAAAGCAACTAGAGAAAGAAGAACAAACAAAACCCAAAGTTAGTAGAAGGAAAGAAATCATAGAAATCAGAGCAGAATAAATAAAATAGAAATGAAGAAAACAATAGCTAAAATCAAAGAAAAGAAAAGCTACTTCTTTGAGAAGATAAACAAAATTGATAAATCTTTAGCCAGACTTGTCAAGAAAAAAAAGGAGAGGATTCAAATCAATAAAATTAGAAATGAAAAAGGAGAAATTACAACTGACACTGCAGAAATGCAAAGGATCATAAGAGAGTACTACAAGCAACTACAGGCCAACAAAATGGACAACATGGAAAAAATGGACAAATTCATAGAAAGGTACAACTTTCCAAGACTTAATCAGGAAGAAATAGAATATATAAAGAAACCAGTCACAAGTAATGAAATTGAAACTTCAATTAAAAATCTTCCAACAAACAAAAGTCCAGGACCAGATGGCTTCATAGGTGAATTCTATCAAACACTGAGCAAAGAACTAACACCCATGCTTCTAAAACTCTTCCAAAAAATTGCAGAGGAAGGAACACTCCCAAGTTCATTCTACAAGGCCATCATCACCCTGATACCAAAACCAGACAAAGATATAACATAAAAAGAAAATTACAGACCAATATCACTGACGAACATAGACACAAAAATACTCAACAAAATACTAGCAAACAGAATCCAACAACACATTAAAAGGGTCATACAACATGATCAAGTGGGATTTATCCCAGGGATGCAAGGATTTTTCAATATATGCAAATCAATCAATGTGATACACCATATCAACAAATTAAAGAATAAAAACCATATCATCATCTCAATAGATGCAGAAAAAGCTTTTGACAAAATTCAATACCATTTATGATAAAAACTCTCCAGAAAGTGGGCATAGAGGGAACATACCTCAACATAATAAAGACCATATACAACAAACCCACACCTAACATCATTCTCAATGGTGAAAAATTGAAAGCATTTCCTCTAAGATCAGGAACAAGACAAGGATGTCCACTCTCGCCACTATTATTCAACATAGTTTGGAAGTCCTAGCCACGGCAATCTAAAAAGAAAAAGAAATAAAAGGAATATAAATTGGAAAGGAAGAAGTAAAACTGTCACTGTTTGCAGATGACATGATACTATACATAGAAAATCCTAAAGATGCCACCAGAAAACTACTAGAGCTAATCCATGAATTTGGTAAAGTTGCAGGATACAAAATTAATGCACAGAAATATCTTGCACTCCTATACACTAACAACGAAAGATCAGAATGAAAAATTAAGGAAACAATCCCATTTACCATTGCAACAAGAATAAAATACCTAGGAATAAACCTAACTGAGGAGGTAAAAGACCGGTACTAAGAAAACTATAAGAGACTGTTGAAAGAAATCAAAGACCTGTATGCAGAAAACTAAAAGACACTGATGAAAGAAATTAAAGATGACACAAACAGATGGAGAGACATACCATGTTCCTGGATTGGAAGAATTAATATTGTGAAAATGACTACACTACCCAAAGCAATCTATAGATTCAATGCAATCCCTATCAAATTACCAATGGCATTTTGCACAGAATTAGGACAAAATATTTTACAATTTACATGGAAACACAAAAGACCCTGAAAAGCCAAAGCAATCTTGAGAAAGAAAAACAGGGCTGGAAGAATCAGCCTCCCTGACTTCAGACTATACTACAAAGCTACAATAATCAAGACAGTATGGTACTGGCACAAAAACAGAAATATAGATCAATGGAACAGGACAGAAAGCCCAGAGATAAACCCATGCACCTATGGTCACCTAATCTATGAGAAAGGAGGCAAGAATATACAATGGAGAAAAGACTGTCCCTTTAATAAGTGGTGCTGGGAAAACTGGACATCTACATGTAAAAGAATGAAATTGGAACACTTCCTAACACCATATACAAAAATAAACTTAAAATGGATTAAAGACCTAAATGTAATACCAGACACTATAAAACTCTTAGAGGAAAACATAGGCAGAACACACTTTGACATAAATCACAGCAAGATCTTTTCTGACCCACCTCCTAATGAAAATAAAAACATAAATAAACAAATGGGACCTAATGAAACTTAAAAGCTTTTGCACAACAAAGAAAATCATAAATGAGATGGAAAGACAACACTCAGAATGGGAGAAAATATTTGCAAACAAAGCAATGGACAAGGGACTAATCTCCAAAACAAGTCATGCAGCTCAATACCAAAAAAACAAACAACCCAATCAAAAAATGGGCAGAAGACCTAAATAGACATTTCTCCAAAAAAGACATACAGATGGCCAAGAGGCACATGAAAAAATGCTCAGCATCACTAATTATTAGAGAAATGCAGATCAAAACTGCAATGAGGTATCACCTCACACCGGTCAGAATGGCCATCATTAAAATATCTACAAACAATAAATGCTCAAGAGGGTGTGGAGAAAAGGGAACTGTCTTGCATTGTTGGTGGGAATGTAAATTGATACAGCCACTATGGAGAATAGTATGGAGGTTCCTTAAAAAACTAAAAATAGAACTATCATATGATCCAGCAATCCCACTACCGGGCATATACCCTGAGAAAACCATAATTCAAAGAGACACATACACTCCAATGTTCATTGCAGAACTATTTACAATAGCCAGGACATGGAAGCAACCTCAATGTCCATCAACAGATGAATGGATAAAGAAGATATGGTACATATATAAAATGGAATATTAGCCATAAAAAGAATGAAATCGGGTCATTTGTAGAGAGGCGGATGGACCTAGAGTCTGTCATACAGAGTGAAGTAAGTCAGAAAGAAAAAGACAAATATCGTATATTAACTCATATATGTGGAATGTAGGAAAATGGTACAGATGAACCTATTTGCAGGGCAGGAATAGAGATGTAGATGCAGAGAACGGACATATGGACATGGTGGGGGGAGGAGGATTGGGATGAATTGGGAGATTGGGATTGACATATATACATTACCATGTGTAAAACAGATAGCTAGTGGGAACCTGCTGTATAGCACAGGGAGCTCAGCTTGGTGCTCTGTGGTGACCTAGATGGGTGGGATGGTGGGCAGGGGGGCAGAGGGAGGTACAAGAGGGAGGGATATATGTATACAAATAGCTGATTCACTTCATTATAAAGCAGAAACTAACATAACATTGTAAAGCAACTATACCTCTCCCCCCGCACCCAAAAAAAAATCATTATGTCCAGTCCTCTCACTCTGAGAGCTCCTGGTATTAGTTACCCGGCTAGCTGGTAACTCTCACTACTCTGCCAACTTGCCTGGTAGCCAGGCAGTTGCTACAGTGAGTTCAGGCAAGGAAAAACAACCTTCGAACTACTTACTTTGTACATAAAATGATGAATTGATTGATTAAATTTTTCCACCTTTTCAATTGCTCTTCTGACACAATGCAGATCCTGTCATAGGGAAATGTAATTTCCTTCCATGGATTGATCATATTAAAAACCACATAAAAATGTTCCTTGACGATTTTTACTGAAACCTCTTTAAAGGCAGGAAATTTCAATGACATGCCATTGAGAATTTTTCAGATTTACAATTGTGAAATGATATCTATGTTGGAGATGGGATAATCTCCAATTATTTTATATTATTTTTTAACTAGTCAAAGTTATATAACACAGATATTAGCATACAAGCCTCAGAAAGATTTTTTCTAAAGGGCAGATAGTAAATATTTTCTGCTTTTCAGTCCACATGGTCTCTGTTACAACTACTCGTGGGAGACCTTCAAGATGGCAGAAGAGTAAGACGTGGAGATCACCTTCCTCCCCACAAATACATCAGAAACACATCTACATGTGGAACAACTCCTACAGAACACCACCTGAACGCTGGCAGAAGACCTCAGACCTCCCAAAAGGCAAGAAACTCCCCACGAACCTGGGTAGGGCAAAAGAAAAAAGAATAAACAGAGACAAAAGGATAGGGACGGGACCTACACCAGTGGGAGGGAGCTGTAAAGGAAGAAAGGTTTCCACACACTAGGAAGACTCTTCGGGGGCAGAGACTGCGGGTGGTGGAGGGGGGAAGCTTCGGAGCCACGGAGGAGAGCACAGCAATAGGGGTGCGGAGGGCAAAGTAGTGAGATTCCCACACAGAATATCGGTGACGATCAGCACTCACCAGCCTGAGATCCTTGTCTGCTCACGCATAGGGCAGGTGGGGGCTGAGAGCTGAGGCTCTAGCTTCGGAGGTCAGATCCCAGGGAGAGCACTGGGGTTGGCTGCATGAACACAGCCTGAAGGGGGCTAGTGCGCCACAGCTAGCCGGGAGGGAGTCCGGGAAAAAATGTGGAACTGCCTAAGAGGCAAGAGACAATTGTTTAGGGGTGCACGAGGAGAGGGGATTCAGAGCACCCCCTAAATGAGCTCCAGAAATGGGCGTGAGCCGCAGCTATCAGCACGGACACCAGACATGGGCATGAGACACTAAGGCTGCTGCTGCAGCCACCAAGAAGCCTGTGTGCAAGCACAGGTCACTATCCACACCTCCCCTCCCAGGAGCCTGTGCAGCCCGCCACTGCCAGGGTCCCGTGATCCAAGGACAACTTCCCCGGGAGAACACAGAGCACCTCAGGCTGTTGCAACGTCAGGCTGGCCTCTGCTGCCACAGGCTCGCCCTGCATTCCGAACCCTTCCCTCCACCCGGCCTGAGTGAGCCAGAGCCCCCTAATCAGTTGCTACTTTAACCCTGTCCTGTCTGAGTGAAGAACAGATGCCCTCAGGCGACCTACATGCAGAGCCACGGCCGAATCCAAAGCTGAACCGCAGGAGATGTGCAAACAATGAAGAGAAAGGGAAATCTCTCCCAGCAGCCTCGGGGGCAGCAGATTAATTCTCCACAATCAACTTGATGTACCCTGCATCTGTGGAATACTGAATAGACAACGAATCATCCAAAAATTGAGATGGTAGACTTTGGGAGCAACAATATATAATTTTTTCTTTTCCTCTTTTTATGAGTGTGTATGTGTATGCTTCTCTGTGTGATTTTGTCTGTATAGTTTTGCTTTTACCATTTGTCCTAGGATTCTGTCTGTCCGTTTTGTTGCTTTTTTTTTTTGGTTTTTGTTTTTTTCTATTTTTCTTTAGTATAGTTTTTAGAGCTTGTTATCATTGGTGGATTTGTTTTTTGGTTTGGTTGCTCTCCTCTTTCTTTTTATTTTTTTCATTACTTTTTAATTTTTTTAATTTTAATAATTATTTTTTGTTTTAATAACTTTATTTTATTCTATTTTTTTCTTTCCTTCTTTCTTTATTTCTCCCTTTTTTCTGAGCCGTGCGGCTGACAGAGTCTTGGTTCTCCAGACGGGTGTCAGGCCTGTGCCTCTGAGGTGGGGGAGCCAAGTTCAGGACATTGGTCCACTAGAGACCTCCCAACTCCACGTAATTCAAACTATGCAAGCTCTCCCAGAGATCTCCATCTCAACGATAAGACATGGCTCCACCTAATTCAAATGATAAAAGCTCTCCCAGATATGTCCATCTCAGTGCTAAGACACAGCTCCATTCAACTACCAGCAAGCTACGGTGCTGGACTCCCTATGCCAAACAACTAGCAACACAGGAACACAACCCTACCCATTAGCAGAGAGGCCGCCTAAAATCATATTAAGGTCACAGATGCCCCAAAACACACCACCGGACGTGGACCAGCCCACCAGAAAGACAAGATCCAGCCTCATCCACCAGAAACAGGCACCAGTCCCGTCCACCAGGAAGCCTACACAACCCAATGAACCAACATTAGCCACTGGGGGTAGACACCAAACACAACAGGAACTACGAACCTGCACTCTTCAAAAAGGAGACCCCGAGCACAGTAAGTTAAGCAAAATGAGAAGACAGAGAAACACACAGCAGATGAAGGAGCAAGGTAAAAACCCACCAGACCAAACAAATGAAGAGGAAATAGGCAGTCTACCTGAAAAAGAATTCAGAGTAATGATAGTTAAGATGATCCAAAATCTTGGAAAGAGAATGGAGAAAATACAGAAACAGGACCTAGAAGAAGTAAAGAGCAAACACACAATGGTGAACAACACAATAAATAAAATTAAAAATTCTTTAGAAGGAATCAACAGCAGAATAACGGAGACAGACAAACGGATAAGTAACCTGGAAGATAAAATAGAGGAAATAACTACTGCAGAGCAGAATAAAGAAAAAAGAATGAAAAGAATTGAGGACAGTCTCAGAGACCTCTGGGACAACATTAAATGCACCAACAATTGAATTATTTGGGTCCCAGAAGAAGAAGAGAAAAAGAAAGGGACTGAGAAAATATTTGAAGATATTATAGTTGAAAACTTCCCTAATATAAGAAAGGAAACAGTTAATCAAATCCAGGAAGTGCAGAGGGTCCCATACAGGATAAATCCAAGGAGAAAAAAGCCAAGACACATATTAACCAAACTATCAAAAATTAAATACAAATAAAAAGTATTAAAAGCAGCAAGGGAAAAACAACAAATAACATACAAGGGAATCCCCATAAGGTTAACAGCTGATCTTTCAGCAGAAACTCTGCAAACCAGAAGGGAGTGACAAGACATAATGAAAGTGATGAAAGGGAAAGACCTACAACCAAGATTACTCTACCCAGCAAGGATCTCATCCAGATTTGGCAGAGAAATTAAAACCTTACAGACAAGCAAGAGCAGAGAGAGTTCAGCACCACCAAACCAGCTTTACATCAAATTCTAAAGGAATTTATCTACGCAGGAAACACAAGAGAAGGAAAAGAACTACAATAACAAACACAAAACAATTAAGAAAATGGTAATAGGTACATACATAACGATAACTAACTTAAATGTAAATGGACTAAATGCTCCCAACAAAAGACACAGATTGGCTGAATGGATACAAAAACAAGACCCATATATATGCTCTCTACAAGAGACCCACTTCAGACCTAGAGACACATACATCCTGAAACTGAGGGTATGGAAAAAGATATTCCATGCAAAAGGAAATCAAAAGAAAGCTGGAGTAGCAATTCTCATATCAGACAAAATAGACTTTAAAATAAAGACTATTACAAGAGACAAAAAGGGACACTACATAATGATCAAGGGATCAATCCAAGAAGAAGATATAACAATTGTAAATATTTATGCACCCAACATAGGAGCACCTCAATACATAAGGCAAATGGTAACAGCCATAAAAGGCGAAATCAACAGTAACACAATCATAGTAGGGAACTTTAACACCCCACTTCCACCAATGGACAGGTCATCCAAAATGAAAATAAATAAGGAAACACAAGCTTTAAATGATACATTAAACAAGATGGACTTAATTGGTATTTATAGGACATTCCATCCAAAAACAACACAATAGACTTTCTTCCCAAATACTCATGGCACATTCTCCAGGAGAGATCATATCTTGGGTCACAGATAAAGCCTTGGGAAATTTAAGAAAACTGAAATCATATCAAGTATCTTTGCCAACCACAACACTATGAGACTACAGAAAAAAATCTATAAAATATACGAACACATGGAAGCTAAACAATACACTACTAATTAACCAAGAAACCACCAAAGAAATCAAAGAGGAGATCAAAAAAATACCTAGAAACAAATGACAATGAAAACATGATGACCCAAAACCTATGGGATGCAGCAAAAGCAGTTCTAAGCGGGAAGTTTATAGCAATACAATCCTACCTCAAGAAACAACAAACATCTCAAATAAACAATCTAACCTTACACCTAAAGCAACTAGAGAAAGAAGAACAAAAAACCCCCAAAGTTAGCAGAAGGAAAGAAATAATAAAGATCAGATCAGAAATAAATGAAAAAAAAATGAAGGAAATAATAGCAAAGATCAATAAAACTAAAAGCTGGTTCTTTGAGAAGATAAACAAAATTGAAAACCATTAGCCAGACTCATCAAAAAAAAAAAAAAGGGAGAAGACTCAAACCAATAGAATTAGAAATGAAACAGGAGAAGTAACAACTGACACTGCAGAAATACAAAGGAACATGAGAGATTACTACAACCAACTATATGCCAATACAATGGACAACCTGGAAGAAATGGACAAGTTCTTAGAAAAGCACAACCTTCCGAGACTGAACCAGGAAGAAAGAGAAAAGATAAACAGACCAATCACAAGCACTGAAATTGAGACCGTAATTAAAAATCTTCCAACAAACAAAAGCCCAGGACCAGATGGCTTCACAGGCAAATTCTATCAAACATTTAGAGAACAGCTAACACCTATCTTGCTCAAACTCTTCCAAAATATAGCAGAGGGAGGAACACTCCCAAACTCATTCTACGAGGCTACAATCACAGTCATATGAAAATCAGACAAAGATGCCACAAAGAAAGAAAACTACAGGCAAATATCACTGATGAACATAGATGCAAAAATCCTCAACAAAATACTAGCAAACAGAATCCAACAGCACATTAAAAGGGTCATACACCAGGATCAAGTGGGGTTTATGCCAGGAATGCAATGATTCTTCAATATATGCAAATCAATCAATGTGATACACCATATTAACAAACTCAGGAAGAAAAACCATATGATCATCTCAGTAGATGAATAAAAAGCTTCAGAAAAAATTCAATACCCATTTATGATAAAAAAAAAAAAACCCTCCAGAAAGTAGGCATAGAGGGAACGTACCTCAACATAATAAAGGCCATGTATGACAAACCCATAGCCAACATCGCTCTCAAAGGTGAAAAACTGATACCATATCCTCTAAGATCAGGAACAAGACAAGGTTGTCCACTCTCACTACTATTATTCAACATAGTTTTGGAAGTTTTAGCCACAGCAATCAGAGAAAAAAAAGAAATAAAAGGAATCCAAACTGTAAAAGAAGGAATAAGACTGTCACTGTTTGCAGATGACATGATACTATACATAGAGAATCCTAAAGATGCTACCAGAAAACTACTAGAGCTAATCAATGAATTTGGTAAAGTAGCAGGATACAAAATTACTGCACAGAAATCACTTGCACTCCTATACATTAATGATGAAAAATCTGAAAGAGAAATTAAGGAAATACTCCCATTTATCACTGCAACAAAAACAATAAAATACCTAGGAATAAACCTACCTAAGGAGATAAAAGACCTGTATGCAGAAAACTATAAGACACTGATGAAAGACATTAAACACAATACAAACAGATGGAGAGATATACCATGTTCTTGGACTGGAAGAATCAACATTGTGAAAATGATTATACTATGCAAAGCAATCTACAGATTCAATTCAATGCAATCCCTATCAAACTACCAATGGCATTTTTCACAGAACTAGAACAAAAAATTGCACAATTTGTATGGAAACACAAAAGACCCCAAACAGCCAAAGCAATCTTGAGAAAGAAAAATGGAGCTGGAGGAATCAGGCTCCCAGACTTCAGACTATACTATAATGCTACAGTAATCAAGACAGTATGGTACTGGCACAAAAACAGAAATATAGATCAATGGAACAGAATAGAAAGCCCAGAGATAGACCCATGCACATATGGTCACCTTATCTTTCATAAAAGAGTCAAGAATATACAATGGAGAAAAGACAGCCTCTTCAATAAGTGGTGCTGGGAAAACTGGACAGCTACATGTAAAAGAATGAAATTAGAACACTCCCTAACACCATACATAAAAATAAACTCAAAACGGGTTAAAGACTTAAATGTAAGGCCAGACTCTATAAAACTCTTACAAGAAAACATAGGCAGAACACGCTATGACATAAATCACAGCAAGATCCTTTTTGCCCCACCCCTAGAGAAATGGAAATAAAAACAAAAATTAACAAATGGGACCTAATGAAACTTAAAAGCTTTTGCACAGCACAGGAAACCATAAACAAGACGAAAAGACAACCCTCAGAATGGGAGAAAATATTTCGAAATGAAGCAACTGACAAAGGATTAATATCCAAAATTTACAAGCAGCTCATGCAGCTCAGTATCAAAAAAAGAAACAACCCAATCCAAAAATGGGCAGAAGACCTAAATAGACATTTCTCCAAAGAAGATATACAGATTGCCAACAAAAACATGAAAGGATGCTCAACATCACTAATCATTAGAGAAATGCAACTCAAAACTACAATGATGTATCACCTGACACCAGTCACAATGGCCATCAGCAAAAAATCTACAAACAATAAATGCTGGAGAGCGTGTGGAGAAAAGAGAACCCTGTTACACTGTTGGTGGGAATGTAAACTGATACAGCCACTATGGAGAACAGTATAGAGGTCCATAAAATACTAAAAGTATAGCTACCATACGGCCCAGCAATCCCACTACTGGGCATATACCCCGAGAAAACCATAATTCTAAAGAGTCATGTAGCACAATGTTCATTGCAGCTCTATTTACAACAGTCTGGACATGGAAGCAACCTAAGTGTCCATCAACAGATGAATGGATAAAGAAGATGTGGCACATATATACAATGAAATATTAATCAGCCATAAAAAGAAATGAAATTGAGTTATGTGCAGTGAAGTGAATGGGCCTAGAGTCTGTCATACAGAGTGAAGTAAGTCAGAAAGAGAAAAACAAATACCATATGCTAACACATATATATGGAATCTAAAACAAAATGGTTATGAAGAACCTAGGGGCAGGACAGGAATAAAGACACAGATGTAGAGAATGGACTTGAGGACAAGGGGAGAGGGAAGGGTAGGCTGGGATGAAGTGAGAGAGTGCATGGAGTTATATATACTACCAAATGTAAAATAGATAGCAAGTGGGAAGCAGCCACATAGCACAGGGAGATCAGCTCGGTGCTTTGTGACCACCTAGAGCGGTGTGATAGGGAGGGTGGGAGGGAGATGCAAGAGGGAGGAGATATGGGGATATATGTATATGTATAGCTGATTCACTTTGTTATAAAGCAGAAACTAACACACCTTTGTAAAGCAATTATACTCCAACAAAAATGTTAAAAAAAAATAAAAAGTACTCATATTGTGGCACAAAAGCAGCCATAGACAAAACATAAACAAATGGGAGAATCTGTGTTCCAATAAAACTTTATTTACAAAAACAGGCAGTAAGTTGGATTGTTTGCTGACCCCGATCTATATACATTTCTGTATCTTGTTTTCTGTATATGTCTTAGAGTGAATTTTATATCAGAATATTAGCGAGATCTCGTTTTTAAAGAAGTATATGAAAAGCTACTGTATGGATGTATCAAAATTTATTTAGCCAATCCTATACTGATACACATTTTGGTTGTTTTCTAATTTTTTGTTATTATAAATAATTGATAAAGTAAATTACATTTTACATACTTCTTTTTGTACATGTATGAACATATATCTTGGATATGTTCCTAGAGGTAGAAACATACAATTTAAATTGACATTGCCAAATTGCCCTCCAATTTTCCACTCCACCAACAATACATGAAACAGAATGTCTCATACAGCACCATATTGATATAGAAATAAAGTTCGGATCCAGCTTTATTATTTTATAGTTCTACAGAGGTATGCTCAGTTTTCCCAGGATCATGTAGTAAGTCCATTATCTTTACCTACTAATTTGAAACGTTATCTTTTACAAAGGTTTCCGTCTTTAATAATAGCGAAGAAAAATGTTCACTATCAACATATAAAATAAAGTATTTAAAATCTGAATGTCAAATTTTCATCAAAGCTATCTTCTCTTCCTCCCCTCAAATCTAGGAGTAAGCAATTTTATCTTGATGGTATGATGTGATGTATCAATCTATAAAAGGAACGTGGAGATCAGTTTAGATGAACACATTATCCATGGTCTAATTCTGAAAACATCACAATTAGCTGTTGATACCATAAACATGAGAAGCAAGCAGTTGTGTGTGTGTATGTTTTTATTAAAGTACCATTATATTTTCTCATTCTTTTCTAAAATTCCACAATTCTATGAAAGAACAATATAAAGATCTGTACTCACAACCCTGAGACTATGTCACAGTCAGGTCTGGTGGGAGAAGAGACCTTTCATTGGGACATCTGTCCTTTGGCAGGTGGCACTGAACAATGCAAAGCATAAGGGTAGATTACCAAAGGTCATGCTAGATCTGCACTGTCCAACACACACTCCATATTGTTAGTATTGGACTATATGGTAACCAGTAGCTACACGTGGCTATAGAGCACTTGAAATGTAGATAGTCCAAAATAAGATTGGGATGCAAAATACACACTGCATTTCTAAGAAATTATGAAAAAAGAATGTAAAATATCTTAATAATTTTTATATTGTTTACATACTAAAATGCTAAAACTTTGAATATATTCATTAAATAAAATATATTATGAAAATTAACTTTATTCTTTCTTTTTATTTTTTTAATGTAGCCACCACAAGATTTATAATTACAAACACGGCTCATTTTATATTTTTATTAGACAGTGGTATTAGTTCACAGCAATAGAACTTGTAACTTTAGGATATGACTTGAAGGATTAGCTGTGACTCTTAGAGACCACAAATAGGAACTGCAATCATAGGGATTCCTAAAAGTTCAGTGTGAATAGTAGATAACACAATACACTAGGAAGAAGGAACATTATTCATTCTGCAAATATGAATTTAGCACCAATTGTTGCCAGGAACATGCCTGGCATTTGATCAGGACTACAGACTCCTTGATAACTGTATAACTTTGACCTTGTCAAACCATTAAACTTCTCTGAGTCCCATGGATTTGCATGTAAAATTGGCCTTGCCTGAAGAGAAGAGGTTGGAATGAATGCACTCTTGAAATTCTTTTCTGCATCAAGATCTATGATTCTGTACATATTTCAATTTTGTAATCAAGGTCTCTAATTGGATATAAAACTGTATTAGAAAAGCTTACATCATAAATTTATAAACCACATTTTTGCACATAATTTACTAAGAACATTTTCTCTCAGCATGTAACTATATTTCTTTAGTGTGTAAAACATTCAATTCCGTAATCAATAGTGAGCTAAAAAGAGAGACAAAATCATATTTTGTACCATATTCTGACGGTTTTATTTTGAGGTACATAGACTTTTTTCATTTATTTATTTAACACATTTAATGAGTATAAGGCCAGATGCTATACAGGAAACAAACATTCATAATGATAGTCCCTGTTCTCAAATAACTTATCTCTGTAAAGCTTCCCCAACTTCCCTGGCCAGAGTTACTCCTAAAGGTAGAATTAGTTATTCCATTGTCCATGCCTCTATTACAACATTCAACATACTTTTTCTGTTTATATTTCTGCTTCCTCCCTAGACCATAATCTCCTTGGCAAAGGGATTATCTTATTCATCTTTGAACCCAGTACTTAACATATAAGGGATGCATGTTGAACAACTGACATGTGACTATTACCATAATCAATAAGGAAGAGATGGACAACCTGTGCTCCATATGTGACACCCTGAGAAGAACACACCATCAACTATGCAGTATTTTTGCCAAGAACATATAACCTCAGTCTGTTAGTAGGAAACATCTGACAAGCACAAAATGATAAACATTCTACTAAGAAAGCGGGGCACAGAGGATTACATTCTTACAAAATATTAATGTCATAAAAGACAAAAAGGTTATAGAAATGTTCTATATTAAAGAAAGCTAAAGAAACGTGACAATTAAATGTGATACCTTATCCTAGACTGGATCTTTTACTAGAATGGAAAAACTGCTATCAGGGATATTATTAGGTCAATGGACAAAACTGGACTATGAATGATAGACTAAGGTATTGTATCAATATTAACTTATGAATTTGATACCTTCATTATGGTTATGTAAAAAAGTATTCCTATTTTTAGGAAATATATATGAAGATACTTTAAAGGATTATAATATATGTAACCTTCAAACAGGTCAGCAAAAAATTCTGCACACATACACACACACACACACATGCAAACATATGCACAGAGAACAAATGATAAAGCAAATGTGGTCAAATGTTAGCAATAGATGAACCTAGGTAAATAGTGTGTGCATATGTTCCTTGTACTGTTTTTATATTTGCAGTTTTGAAATTATTTCCAAATGAAATGTTTTTAAAAGGACAAATATATATACATATATATGTGTGTGTGTATATATATGTATATATATATATATATATATATATACACATATGATGCTCAACTTCACTGCTATTCACAGAAATGCAAATTAAAACAAGGAGAAAGCATTATTCACTATTGGCAAAAGTTTTAAAGAATAGATAATATTCAGTAAACGCAAGGGTGTAGAGAAAGTCATACTTTTCTCACACACTGTTGAAAGGAACAGAAATTTATAAGTCTTTTTAGAGAATAATTTGGCACTTAAATCTTTTAGCCCAGAAATTTAAACTTTAAACCATTAACCTTTTAAACCCAAAAGTTCAACTTCTAGGAATTTTTCTTAAAGATTGCACACACCTTGTGCACATTGATAAGGTATAAAGTGATCACTTCAGTATTGTTTGTAATAGCAAAAAATGGTAGATAACCTACATATCCAACAATAGGTTAATAGTTAATGCATAATGAAACTTCATACCATGGAGTACTAGCCACTAAATAGAATGAGATAGACGTATATTCTGCTATACAAAAATTTCCAAGTACATTATCAATATATTTTAAACAATTTACAAAATAGCCTACATAGTATTTACAATTCCATAAAAACTTAACTTGTGTCATTGTATGTTTTATATTAATAGAAATATATATATATATATATATATACACACACACATTTCTTTTTTATTGGCTGGAGTTTTATATAAAATAGTTACCACACCATATATATAAGTATATGTACCATCTAAAACTCTAGTCAATAGAAAAGAAATATTTACCAAAAGAGACAGATCAAGCTGGCAGAGGAGAAGGATGCTGGGCTCACCTTCCCTCATGAACACATCAAAACTACAATGACATATAGAATGACTCTTGCTGAAATTGACCTGGGGACTAGCAGAACAGCTCTTCTACAACTAAGGTTATAAAGAAAGACCCACACAGAGTCTGGAAGGAAGTGAGGAGAAGCAATTTGGTCGGGACCTGCACCCCTAGTGGGGGAAACAGAGAGGAGAGGACATTACAAGCTCGGGGATCCTCCCTGGGGAGTAAGGGGTCCGAGCTACGTATTAGACATGCCAGCCCTGGGGTGTGACACCATGAAGATGAAGCACCTTAGCTGGTCTAAAACCCACTGGGGCTTATCAGAGGGCTGTAAGAAACTGAGACTCCACTCTTAAAGAGCATGCACAGAGCCTGGCTCACTCGCAGTCATAGCGCTGAGGCAGCACTCCCCAGCATGCCAGGGCTGCCCCAGAGCACTCCTCCAGCCCGCACTGGGCTCCTGCTCCAGCCCCTCTTGCTCCAACGCTGCTCCCCACTAAGAGGGAGTCCGCCATTGCCAACAAGAGCGCACAAACTTGGAGGGAATGGAGCCAGCTTGGACTCTGGCCCTGCTTCTGACCAGCATGGAGGCAGCCATTGCCAGCACATGCCTTCTGATTGCACGCAACTGGAAGGGAATGAGGCTAACTCCAGAGCAGAGACCACCATCGTCATAGCATGCATCCCTGTGTATACTTGGGACAGGATAAGGCTAGCTCAGTGGCGTGAGACCAACCCCTCCAGCCCAAACACAGGCTCTAACCAAGGCGCTTACCCCAGAGGAAAAATGAAACCAACACAGAAGTACAGCACCAAGCCTCAGGCTCAGGCCACATCCCAAACCAAGGCAAAGACTACCATCACACCTGGGAGAAATCTAGCTTCCTTAAAGTTCCTGCTCCAGCCCCACGGGCTCTGCCCTAGCCCCTGATAGGGCAGTAACAGCCACTGATCATGGAAAAACCCCAACTTGCACCTGGCTCTTGCTCTAGCCACTCCGCCTCCAGACCCACCCACCACCAAAGTGGTGCTGCCAGCACACCCTGGGGAAGACATGATCCCTGCCTACTTCAGATCCAGTTCTCTGACCAAAGCCACTGGGCACACACAGACTGAAAAGGGATGCTCCCACACAAGGACACGACTTCAAAACCAAGTCACCTAATTTCATATAGACAAAGTTGAACAAAATGAAAAGACAGAGGAATATGTTTAAAATGAAAGAAAAAGAAAAACCCTGAACAAAAAACCTGATGAAACAGAAAGAAATAACTTATGAAAAAAAAAAAAAAGAGCTCAAAGCAATAATAAGCTGAACTGGGGAAAAGAATATATGAACACAGTGAGAATTTTAACAAAGAACTAGAAAATATTTTTTTTAAAAAAGAATCCGTCAGAACCAAAGAATACAATAACTGAAATGAAAAACACGCTAGAGGGAATTAACAGCATATTAGGTGATAGAGAAGAACACATAAACAATCTGAAAGATCGAATAATGGAAATCATCCAATCACAGCAGCAAAAAGAAAAACACATTTAAAAAAATGAGAATAGTTTAAGGGACCTCTGAGAAAACATCAAGCATACTAACATTTGCATTATAGGAGGCCCAGAAGAAGAAGAGAGAGAAAAGGGTAAAAAGGTATTTGATGAAATTATGGCTGAAAACTTCCTGAACCTGAAGAAGAAAACAGATACCCAGGTCCATGAAGCACAGAGAGTCCCAAACAAGATGAACAAAAAGAGAAGCACACCAAGACATATCATAATTAAAATGGCAAAAGTTAAAGATAAAAAATAATTCTAAAGACAGGAAGAGAAAAACGAGTTATATACAAGGGAACCCCATAAAGCTATCAGCTGATTTTTCAGCAGAACCTTTGCAGGCCAGTAGGGAATGGCAAGATATATTTAAAGTGCTGAAAGGACAAAACCTACAACCTAGGATACTCTACCCAGCAAGGTTATCATTCAGAATTGAAGAGGAGATAAAGAACTTCTCAGAGAAGCAAAAACTAAAAGAGTTCATCAATAATAAACCAGTCTTACAAGAAGTGTTAAAGGGTCTTCTTACTAAGTGGAAAAAAAAGGCTACAACAAGAAATAAGAAATTATAGAAAGGGAAAAATCCTGCTGGTAAAGGCTATGGATCAACCACTTAAATTAGCTAGTACAAAGGTTAAAAGACAAAAATTTGTAAAGTCAACTATAACAACAATAAACAGTTAAGGGATAGACATCAAGATGTAAAATATGACATCAAAAACACAAAACAGGGCTTCCCTGGCGGCACAGTGGTTGAGAGTCCACCTGCTGATGCAGGGGACATGGGTTCGTGCCCCGGTCCGGGAAGATCCCACATGCCGCAGAGCGGCTAGGCCCGTGAGCCATGGCTGCTAAGCCTGAGCGTCTGGAGCCTGTGCTCCGCAACGGGAGAGGCCACAACAGTGAGAGGCCCACGTACCGAAAAAAAAAAAAAAAAAAAAAAAAAAAACCACACACAAAACATGGTGGGGCAGCTGAAATGTAGAGCTTTTAGAATGTGTTTGAACTTAAATGACTACCAGTTTTTAATAAGTAGAAATGGTTATAGATCAACATGTAAATACAAATCAAAAAACCTACAATAGATATACAAAACTAGAGAGAAAGGAACACAAATATAACACTAAAGAAAATCATCAAACCACAAAACAAGAGACTAAAAGAAGAAAAAAGGAACAGAGAACTACAAAACAACCAGAACACAGAAAAAAAAAATGGCAATAAGTGCATGCCTATCAATAATCACTTTAAATGTCGATGGATTAAATGCCCAATCAAAAGACAAAGAGTGGCTAACTGGATGAAAAAATAAGACCCATCTATATGCTACCTAAAAGATACTCACTTCTGAGCTAAAGACACACAGACTGAAAGTGAGGGGATGGAAAAACGCAAATGGAAACAAAGAGAAAGCTGGGTAGCAATATTCATATCAGAAAAAAAATAGACTTTAAAACAAAGTCTATAATAAAAAACAAAGAAAGGCATTATATAATGATAAAGAGAACAATACAAGAAGCAGATAAAATGTTCATCAACATATATACAAATATTAACAGACATGAAGGGAGAAATTAACAATAATACAATAATAATAGGGGACTTTAACACCCCACTTACATCAATGGACAGATCATCCAGAAAGAAAATCAATAAGGAAACACTGGCCTTAGATCAGGGTCCCCAACCCCCAGGCCGCAGACTAGTACCAGTCCGCAGCCTGTTAGGAACTGGGCCACACAGTAGGAGGTAAGCAGTGGGCGAGTGAGTGAAACTTCATCTACCACTCGCTCCCAATCACTGGCGATCATTCGCATTACTGCCTGAACCATTCCCCCCCACCCCCCGGTCCATGGAAAAATTGTCTTTCACAAAGCTGGTCCCTTGGGCCAAAAAGGTTGGGGACCACTGCCTTAAATGACACATTAGACCAGTTGGACTTAGTAGATATCTACAGGACATTCCATCCAATACCAGCAGAATACATATTCTTTTCAAGTGCACATGGAATATTTCTAGGAGAGACCACATACTAGGCCACAAAACAAGTCTCAACAAATTTAAAAGGACAGAAATTATATCGAGCATTTTTTCCACAATGGTGTGAAATTAGAAATCAATTACAGGAAGAAAAATGGGAAAAACACAATCACATGAAGAGTAAACAATATGTTAATAAAAAAACAATGGGTCAATGAAGAAATCAAAGAGGAAATCAGAAAATACCTTGCAACCAATTAGAATAAATCCATAACCTTCTAAAAATCTATGGAATGCAACAAAACTAGAGAAGTTTATACTGATAGAGGCCTACCTCATGAAACAAGAAAAATGTCAAATAAACCACCTAACCTACCACCTAAAGGAATTAGAAAAAGAACAAACACCAAAGTCAGAAGAAGGAAGGAAATAATAAAGATCAGAGAGGAAACAAATTAAATAGAGACAAGAAAATGATGTAGAAAAGATCAATAAAACTAAGAACTTGGTTTTGGAAAAGATAAACAAAATAGATAAGCCATTAGCAAGACTCATTAAAAAATGGGGAAAGGACCAAAATGAACAAAATAAGAAATGAAAAACAAGTCACAATCAGTATCACAGAAATACAAATAATCATAAGAGAATTCTATGAACAGTTATATGCCAACAAACTGGACAACCTAGAAGAAATGGATAAATTCCTAGAAACATACAATCTTCTGAGACTGAATCAGGAAGAAATAAATAATCTGAAAATATCAATTATTAGTATTGAAATTGAAGCAGTGATCAAAAAACTCCCAACAAATACAAGTCCAGGATCAGACGGGAATTCTACTAAACATAAAAAGAACAGTTAATAACTATACTTCTCAAACTATTCCCAAAAATGAAAAGGAGAGAAAATTCCCAAATTTATTCTATAAGGCCACTTTTACTCTAATACCAAAACCAGCCAAAGATACTAAAAAAAAAAAAAAAAAAAAAGAAGAAGAAG
This sequence comes from Tursiops truncatus, assembly GCF_011762595.2. Classification (NCBI taxonomy): domain Eukaryota; kingdom Metazoa; phylum Chordata; class Mammalia; order Artiodactyla; family Delphinidae; genus Tursiops; species Tursiops truncatus. Next base: position 37,266,265 of record NC_047050.1, read on the forward strand.
AAGAAAGAAAGTAAATAAAAGAAAGAAAATTAAAGGCCAAAATCCCTGATGAATACAGATGCAAAAATCCTCAAAAATAATTTAGCAAATCAAATCAACATATAAATAGGTTCATAGACCATGATCAAGTTTGATTTCTTTCTTTTAAAAAATGTTTTTTTTTGTTTTTTCTTCTTGGCCATGCCACACAGCATGTGGGATCTTTGCTCCCCAATCAGGGATCAAACCCGCAGCCCCTGCAGTGGAAGTGCAGAGTCTTAACCAATGGACCACCAGGGAAGTCCCAAGTTTGATTTCTTCCACGGATATAAGAATAGTTCAATGTCTGCAAATCAATCAATGTGATATACCACATTAGCAAAAGGAAAGATAAGAATCACACCATCTTCTCAATAGGTGGCAGAAAAAGCATCTGACAAAACTCAACACCCATTTATGATAAAAATGCTCAACAAAGTAGGTATAGAGGGAATATATCTCAACATAATAAAGGCCATATATGACAAGACCACAGCTAACATCATACTCAATGTAGAAAATTGGAAAGAATTTCCTTAAAGTTCAGGAATAAGACAAGGATGCCCACTCTTGCCACTTTTATTCAACATAGTATTGAAACTCCTAGCCACAGCAATCAGTCATGAAAAAGAAACAAAAGGCATCCAAACTGGAAGGGAAGAAGTAAAACTGTCACTATTTGCAAATGACATGATACTGCATATAGGAAACCCTAAAGTCTCTGCCAGAAAACTATTAGAGCCCAATAACTGAATTCAGTAAAGCTGCAGGTACAAGATTAATATACAGAAATCTGTTGCTTTATTTTTTTTTAATTTGGCTGCCCTGCACGTCTTGCAGGATCTTAGTTACCCGACCAGAGATCGAACCCAGGCCCCAGCAGTGAAAGTGCCATATCCTAACCAGTGGACTGTCAGGTAATTCCCCTAAGAAAACAATCCCATTTACAGTCACATCAAAAAGAATTAAATACCTAGGAATAAATATAACTAGGGAAGTGAAAGACCTATACTCTGAAAAATATAAAACACTGATGAAGGAAATTGAAGATGATACAAATAAATATAAAGATATCCCATGTTCATGGAAAGAATTAATATCATTAAAATGTCCATAATATGCAAAGCCATCTATAGATTCAGTGAAATCCCTATCAAAATACCCATGACATATTTCATAGAACAAGAACAAATAATCCTAAAATTTGTATAGAACCACAAAAAAAAACACATATAGCCAAACAATCTTCAAAACAAAACTGAACAAAGCTGGGAGTGCCCTGCCCCTGACTTCAGAATACACTGCAAAGCTACAGGAATCAAAACAGTATGGTATGAGCACAAAAACAGACATGTAGATCAATGGAACAGAATAGAGAGCCCAGAAATAAACCCATGCACATATGGTGAATTACGCTATGACAAAGGAGGCAAAGGCATACAATGGGTAAAAGACAGTCTTTTCAATAAGTGGTGATGAGAAAACTGGAGAGCTATATCTAAAAGAATAAACTTAGAACATTTCCTCATACCATATACAAAAATAAAATTGATTAACGACTGAAATGTAAGTCTGAAAATAATAAAACTCGAGAAGATAACCTAGGCAGTACACCCTTTGACATAAGTCTTAGTGATATTATTGGCAGGGGGGTCTGCCTCCTCAATCAAGGGATACAAAAGCAAAACTAAACAAATGGAACCTAATTAAACTTAAAAGCTTTTCCACAGTGAAGTAAATCATCAACAAAACAGAAAGGCCACCTCCTGAATGGGAGAAGATATTTGAAAGTGGCATGTCTGATAACGGGTTAATATCCACAATATATAAAGAGCTCATAAAAATCAATATAAAAAATGAATAATCCAATTTTAAAAATGGGCAGAATACCTGAGCTGACTTTTTTCAAAAGAAGACTTAGATGACATATATATGATCATCTCAATAGATGCAGAAAAAGCTTCTGGTAAAGTTCAACATCCATTTATGATAAAAAAAACCTCCAGAGAGTGGGCATAGAGGGAAAATACCTCAACATAATAAAGGTCATATATGACAAACCCACATCTAACATCATACTCTATGGTGAAAAGCTGAAAACTTTTTCTCTAAGATCAGGAACAAGAAGAGAATACCCACTCTCACCACTTTTCTTCAACATAGTTCTGGAAGTCCTAGCCACAGCAATCAGAAAAGAAAAAGAAATAAAAGTAATCCAAATTGGAAAGGAAGAAGTAAAACTGTCACTGTTTGCAGATGACATGATACTATACTTAGAAAATCCTAAAGAAGCCACCAGAAAACTACTACAGCTCATCAATGAATTCAGTAAAGTTGCAGGATACAAAATTAATATATAGAAATCTGTTGCATTTCTATACATTAACAATGAACTATCAGAAAGAGAAAATAGGGAAACAATCCTGTTTACCATTGCAATATAAAGAATAAAATACCTAGGAATAAACCTACTTAAGTAAGTAAAAGACCTGTACTTGGAAAACTATAAGACACTGATGAAAGAAATTGAAGAGGACACAAAAGATGGAAAGATATACCATACTCATGGATTGGTAGAATTAATATTGTTAAAATGACCATAATACCCAAGGCAATCTACAAATTCAGTGCAATCCCTATCAAAATACCAACAGCATTTTTCACAGAAATAGAAAAAATAATTTTAAAATTTGTATGGAAAAACAAAAGACTCCTAGTAGCCAAAACAATTTTAAGAAAGAAGAACAGAGCTGAAGGAATTATGTTCCCTGACTTCATACTATTCTACAAAGCTACAGTAATCAAAACAGTGTAGTACTGGCACAAAAACAGACACATAGATCAATAGAACAGAATAGAGAGCCCATAAATAAACCGACACACTCATGGTCAATTAATCTATCACAAAGGAGGCAAGAATATACAATGGAGAAAAGACAGTCTCTTCAATAAGTGGTGCTGGGGAAACTGGACAGCTACATGTAAAAGAATGAAATTAGAACATTCTTTAACACTATATACAAAAATAAACTCAAAATGAATTAAAGACCTAAATAGATACTATAAAACTCCTAGGGGGAAAAAAACGTAAGCAGAACACTCTGACACAGCAATATTTTTTTTGGATCTGTCTCCTAAAGCAAGGGAAACAAGAGAAAAATAAACAAATGGGCCTAATTAAACGTAAAAGCTTTTACACAGCAAAGGAAACCGCTGACAAAATGAAAAGAAAACCTACCGAATGAGAGAAGATATTTGCAAATGATATGACCAATAAGGGATTAATATCCAACATATATAAACAGCTCATACAACTCAACATCAAAAAAACAAACCACCCAATTAAAAAATGGTCAGAAGAACTGAATAGACAATTTCCAAAGAGAAAATGCAGATGGCCAACAGGCACATGAAAAGATGCTCAACATTGCTAATCATCAGGAAAATGCAAATCAAAACCATGATAAGATTTCACTTCATGCCTGTCAGAATGGCTATCATCAAAAAGAACACAAATTACAAATGTTGGTGAGAATGTGGAGAAAAGGGAACCCAGTACACTGTTGGTGGGAACGTTAATTAGTGCAGCCACACTGAAAAATTGTATGGAGATTTCTCAAAAAACTAAAAATAGAGCTGGCAAATGACCCAGCAATTCCACTCCTGGGTATATATCCCCCAAAAACCCCAAAAACACTAATTCAAAAAGATACATGCACTCCAATGTTCATAGTAGCATTATTTACAATAGCCAAGATATGGAAGCAACTCACGTGCCCATCAACATATGAATGGATAAAGAAGATGTGTTATACATACACAATGGAAGGCTACTCAGCCATCAAAAAAGAAAATATTGCCATGTGCAACAACATGGATGGACTTGGAGGGTATTATGCTAAGTGAAATAAGTCAGACAGAGAAAGACAGATACTGCATGACATCACTTATATGTGGAATCTAAAAACTATAACAAACTATTTTGAATATAACAAAAAAGTGAATATAACAAAAAAGCAGACTTACAGATATAGAGAAAAAACTACTGGTTACCACTGGGGAGAGGGGCAATATAGGATTTGGGGATTAAGAGGTACATAGTATTATGTATAAGCTACAAAGATAAATTGTACAACACATGGAATATAGCCAATATCTTGTGATAACTACATATGGAGTATAAGCTTTACAAATTGTGAATCACTATATTGTACACCTGCAACTTATATAATAGTGTACATCAACCATAACTCAATAAAAAAAGATAATATTACACACAACTTTGAGCTTATAGTCAACAACTTAGATAACATGGACTGGTAGGGAGCATTGAGTTGACGTAAATGTATAACCAAGACTAAGCCACTGTATGGGTTGTAGTTTCAAATATATTGTTAGTAACATTGATAATGTACCATGAAAATATTATTAATAACAACAAAATGTGAGGAAAGGGAAGAGGTAGGAATTATGAAGATGCTAATTTCCTTATTTTTCATAGGAGAGTTAAACATAGAACCTGAAATTTAAGCACATGTTTACAAAATGTGAAAACTTCTATTCTTAATGACTTCCCTTTTTTTAATCTTAGATCTTTTAGGAACTAATATCTTGTGGAACAGGAATATTATTTTCTAAATTCCAAGACCTCCTTATATTGTACTTTATTTCTTTTTTCTCTGTTATTAAATTCAATAAAATTAAAGTTAACATTTTAATTAAAAACAATGTCTTTAAAAATATCCTATCTTTACCCCAATTTCAAAACAACTACAAAATTATAAGACTGTATAGTACTGGCACAAGGATCAACATAAAAATCAATGGCAAGAAGTTGAGATCCAGAAATTAACCCTTATATTAATGATCAATTATTTTCAAGAAGGGTACCAAGACACTCAGTGGGGAAAAAATAGTCTCTTCCATGAATGTTCTGGGACAACTGAATAATCACATGCAAAAGAATGAACTTTGACCCCTCCTCACACCATACACAAACTAGACCATAGACATAAATGTAAGTGCCCAAACTATAAAATTCTTAAAAGAAAATATAGGAGTGATTCTAGACCATAGACATAAATGTAAGTGCCCAAACTATAAAATTCTTAAAAGAAAATATAGGAGTGATTCTTCGTGACCTTACATAGGCAAAGAAGGCTTTGCCTAAACTAAGCACCAAAAGCACTAGGAACAAAAGAAAAATTAGATAAACTGAATTTCATCAAAATTAAAAACTTTTGTGCTTCAAAAGATACTATCAAGAAAGTGAAAAGAGGGCTTCCCTGGTGGCACAGTGGTTGAGAGTCCACCTGCCGATGCAGGGGACACGGGTTCGTGCCCCGGTCCGGGAAGATCCCACATGCTGTGGAGTGGCTGGGCCCGTGAGCCATGGTCGCTAAGCCTGCGCGTCCAGAGTCTGTGCTCCGCAACGGGAGAGGCCACAACAGTGAGAGGCCCACATACCGCAAAAAAAAAAAAAAAAAAGGAAGAGAGTGAAAAGACAATCCATATATAGGAGAAAATACTTGCAAATCTATATATCTGATAAGGACTTATATCTAGAATATATAAAGAACATTTATAAGTCAGTAATAAAAAGACAAACAACCCAGTTTAAAAATAGACAGAAGATACAAATAGTTACTTCTCCAAAACAGATTTACAAATGGCCAATAAGAACATGAAAAGATGCTCAACGTTACTAGCCATCAGGGAAATGGAAGTCAAAACCATTTTGAGATACCACTTCATACTCACTAGGATGGCTAGAATCAATAAAGTTAGATAATGCCAAGTGTTGGTGAGGATGTGGAGAAATTGGAGCTCTCACACACTGCTAGTGGGAATGTAAAATGGTGTAGCCACTTTGCAAAATTGCCTGGAAGTTCCTCAAAAAGTTAAACATAGTATTATCAAAGGATCCAGTAATTCCACTCCTAGGTATATAACCATGAGAAATGGAAACATGTGTCCACACAAAACCTTGAAGGCACATGTTCATAGCAGCATGATTTGTAATAGCCAAAAAGTGGAAATAACCCAAATGTCTATCAACAGATGAATGGATAAGTCAAATTGGTATATCCATACAATGGAATATTACTCAGCAATAAAAAGAACAAAGTTCTGATACATATTATAAGATGAATGGACCCTTGAAAACATTATCTTAAGTGAAAAAGGTCAGTCACAAAAGACCATATATTGTATGATTTCATTTATATATGTCCCAAAGAGGTAAATCTATAGAGACTGAAAGTAGATTATTGATTGCCTGGGGCTGGGAGGATTGAGGAGAAATAGAGAGTGACCACTAATGTGTGCAGAGTTTCTTTTGGGGGTGATAAAAATGTTCTAAAATTGATTGTGGTAATAGATTGTACAAGTCTGTAAATGTACTAAAAAAGATGGAATTGTACACTTTAAATAGGCAAATTGTATGGTGTATAAATTATATCACAATAAAGCTGTCCCCAAAAAGTGGATTAGGAAAATAAATTGTGGTTACAGCCATTAAAAATTTTTTTCACGTTAAGGCCAACTTGATTTATCTTAAAAATCAACAAACAATTTTCTCTTGTTTCGAGTAATTAGATCCATTCAGAATATCTCTAATATAAATGGTTTAGAATTGGTCCAGCTATAAACAAATAGGCCAGTAGAATAGAATGCCTAGAAACAGGCAAAACTATGTATGGGAAATTGGTATATGACAGAAGTAGTAAAAAAAAAAAAAAAAAAAAAAAATGAAAGAAAAAATCAGTTGGGATGGGGGGGTGTTGAACCAAAACTTCAATACATTAATTTGGCACAAGTGGTTATCCATATAGAAAAAGATACTCACACCAGTCAGAATGGCCATCATCAAGAAATCTAGAAACAATAAATGCTGGAGAGGGTGTGGAGAAAAGGGAACCCTCTTACACTGTTGGTGGGAATGTAAATTGATACAGCCACTGTGGAGAACAGTATGGAGGTTCCTTAAAAAGCTACAAATAGAACTACCATATGACCCAGCAATCCCACTACTGGGCATATACCCTGAGAAAACCATAATTCAAAAAGAGTCATGTACCAAAATGTTCATTGCAGCTCTATTTACAATAGCCCAGAGATGGAAACAACCTAAGTGTCCATCATCGGATGAATGGATAAAGAAGATGTGGCACATATATACAATGGAATATTACTCAGCCATAAAAAGAGACGAAATTGAGCTATTTGTAATGAGGTGGATAGACCTAGAGTCTGTCATACAGAGTGAAGTAAGTCAGAAAGAGAGAGACAAATACCGTATGCTAACACATATATATGGAATCTAAGAAAAAAAAATGTCATGAAAAACCTAGGGGTGAAACAGGAATAAAGACACAGACTTACTAGAGAATGGACTTGAGGCTATGGGGAGGGGGAAGGGTAAATGGTGACAAAGCGATAAAGAGGCATGGACATATATACACTACCAAACGTAAGGTAGATAGCTAGTGGGAAGCAGCCGCATAGCACAGGGAGATCAGCTCGGTGCTTTGGGACCGCCTGGAGGGGTGGGATAGGGAGGGTGGGAGGGAGGGAGACGCAAGCGGGAAGAGATATGGGAACATATGTATATATATAACTGATTCATTTTGTTGTGAAGCTGAAACTAACATACCATTGTAAAGCAATTATACTCCAATAAAGATGTTAAAAAAAAAAAAAATAAGGGAGGATAAAAAAAAAAAAGAAAAAGATAAAATTAGATCTTTACCTCTGACTATATACAAAAATAAATTTCAACTAGATTAAAGACCTAATATTAAAAACTTCTGCTCTGCAAAAGTGATTACAAACAACATGAAAAGACAAACCATTTCTATACAGATACTCCAGAGAAAATAAAGTACATATACATTGCAGCATATTTTGTAAATAGGAAAAAAAACAACCAATATTTACCAGAAGAACAAAAACACCGTCATTTATTCATACAAAAGAAATCTATACAGTACGAAATGTAACAACATGGATAAATCTCTAAAACATAATGTTGTGTTAAAAAGTAAATTTCAAAAAGGTATATAAAATATTATACCAGTTATGTAAAGTTCAAAAACATAAAAATAGCACATCATTAATAAACACATACACGTAAAGTAGAAATATACAAACAGGCATGGAAAGAATACACACCACCTTGAAGACAGCAATTATTATGAGACAAAAGGGACAGAGGGAATAAGATGAAGGGGTAGGGCTTTAACTCATCTAGAACTTTTGCTTATTTAAAAAAACTGAAGCAAATATGGTAAAATCCGCCCAGTAAATATACTACTATAGGGGTCAGTTAATTATTTTCTGTATGTTTGATATATTTCATAATGTAAAAACAAAATCAAATAATGCCCCAAATAAAATTTTAAAACACATATAAAGATCTTGTTTTTATAAGATTGCTTGTCTTCATGCCTATGTGTTTATATATGTGTGTGTATATATATATATGTGTATATATGCATATATATGCTCTACCTCTATTTATTAGATAGGTAGATAGATCAATCTAGAAAAATGTTCACCTAATATTAACATAACATCATATAGCATTGGCATTTATTTTCTTTACTATGCTTTTCAAGTTTTGATGCTACTTCTAATAACAAATATATGTCTTTTTTTCTAAAAGTCAAAGAGTTTTGCTTTATATTTTTCCATACCTTATTCATATTTCCTTGGTTTTTACCTAATGTACATTTCCTGTTCCAGGACCCACCCCATCCTGTATATCACATTACATTTAGTTGTCATGTCTCTTTAAGGTCTTCTTGGCTGTGACAGTTTCTCAGACTTTCCTTATTTTTAGTGACCTTGACAAATTTTAGGAGTAATGGTCAGGTGTATTGTAAAGTATCCCTGAACTGGGATTTATCGGATGTGTTTCTCATGGTTACACTGGGGTTATGGGTTATCAGGAAGAAGACCGTAAGTTTAAGGTACATCATATAAAGGGTACATACTAGTAACATGACTTACCACTGTTGATATTGACCTTAATCACCTGGCTGAGGTGGTGTGTGTCATGTTTCTCTGCTGTAAAGTTACTCTTTTTTCCCTCTTCGCGAGGAAGTCACCATGTGCTGCTCACACTTAAGGAGTGGGTAGCTATCCCCCACGTCTTTGAGGGCATAGCGTCTACAGAGAATATTTGGAATTACTAACACGGGAGATTTGTCTCTTCTTCTCCATTTATTTGTTTGTTTATTCCTTCCTTCCTTCAATCATTTATTTATCTCAGCATGAACTCAGGGATATTTACTTTTTAATGTGGGTTATAATCAATTACCACTTTATTTTATTGCTCAAATTGTCCCAACTTTGGTCATTGGGATCCCTTTCAACTGGCCCCTCTGTCTCTTTGACATAGCGCCCTCAGTGTGTCGTTTTTGTTTTGTTTTATATCAATTTTTCAAAGCAATATGCATAAAGATCAATGTATTAATGAGAGAGATGCTAATAGATATATTAATAATGCTTAGTACACTGTCAAGCACACTCAATCATAAGTAAAATTACTGATATAACTTAGCTAACAATAGTAGCTCAACAACAATATTATTAAAAAGTTCTACGTTATTTTTTGAATTTTTCACATTGGAAAACACTGATAGCTCTATTACTAGGAGTTAACCTCTGTGGAGCACTTACCATGTCGGGTACCATGCTAAGCGCTTAACATCTACTGTTCCATTTAACCCTCACAATAACCCTATGGCTAAACCTTGAGGAATATAAGGCTTAGTTTCATCACTCTAGGAGTCAAGGATGGTGCTTCTCAAAGTGTGGTCCCTGGACCAGCAGCATCAGTATCACCTGAGAATTTGTTATAAATGCATATTCTTGGCTCTCACTCCAGACCTCCCAAATCAGAAACTCTGGGGTGGGGCTTAGAAGGTTGTGTTTTAACATGCCCTCCACGTGGTTCTGAGGCATGCTAACAGTTGAGAAAATGATGGAGCCAGAATTTAATTCCAGGTATGAGACCTCAGAGTCCATCAAAGCCCATGTGCTTTATCACTTAATAATACTCCGCCCCTTAACTACTAAAAAGAAAACCGGCTATAAGTGATCTCTACTTAAAAACTGGTGTTAAATGAGATAGGATTCTGGGGTAGTTTCATTCTATACTCTTTGCTTCTAGTGCTTGACCAAGTAATTTTAAATACTAAATTCACCACTAGAAGGAGCCCCTATATCCCCTCAAGTATTGAATCTTTAAAGCAAAAAATAAAATCATACAAACCAAAAAAAGCCTAAAATTTTACTGGAGAGAGGTTTTATTTCTGTGTATCAGCATTAAAACAATTTGCTTAAGCTTCTTAACATGGGACAGCTGCATCTGAAGTTATATTGTTTAGGCATAAACACTAGCAAATAAATACAATATATCATGGTTGGTCATTTAACATCTTTCTTCATTTCTAAAATGGGACAGGGACTTCCCTGGTGGTCCAGTGGTAAAGAATCTGCCTTCCAATGCAGGGGATGCAGGTTCCATCCCTGGTCAGGGAACTAAGATCCCACATGTTGTGGGGCAACTAAGCCCATGTGCCACAACTATTGAGCTCGCACACTTCAACGAGACGCCTCAGCTAGAAAGAAGCCCATATGCCGTACCTAGAGAGAAAACCCGAGCAGAGGGTGCACCGTAACGAAAAGATCCTGCAGGCCTCAACAAAGATCCCGTGTGCCACAGCTAAGACCCAACGCAGCCAAAAGAAAAACATAAGGAAAATAAATAAATATTTTTTAAAAAATAAAATGGGACAAAAGGGTAGGGGAGGAGAAATATTAACAAAATAATAACATAATTTAAGTAAAATAATCTAATTTAAACATCACCTCTAAAGTTCTAAAGAAAGAATAGAAAAAAAATTTTAATGATCCAGTTATGTGTATAGCTGTCTATTTCCACGTTATTCAGAGCACTTGGATTAAAGATTGGTAAATCCAGCATCTGGTACATGATGAGTTCTCAGTAAGTAGGGCTGAATAAATGAGTGAATGAAGTTAATGTAACTCTTTGTCTCCACTGGACCTTTCTTAAGCCATCCCGCACTGGAATTTATTCAATTTTATACTAAATAAGATTGTGCTGTTTTTCACAATAAATATACAAATATCATATAGTGGTTTATGAAAAGGCAGTTGTAGTTTAAGAAAAGTCAGGTTACACTGCTTGTAACCTGGAACAATAATCCCGAGAGATTTTGGAATGCTACAACCAATGATGGGCACACCCTCTCCTTATTCCAAACATGAAATGACATTCATTGACTACTTAGTACTTTATGTTTATATTTGTTTAATAACTTTGCAAAAAAGCATAATGGGGGGGAGTGGATCCTGGTACAGTGGAAAGAGCACTGGAGAGAGAGGGAAGACAAAGGATTTAATTCCAGCTCCCCTACTGTCTCATCATGTGACCTTGGCCATGGCACTTGGCCTCCCCAGGCCCCCAGCTCCTCTTCTATTAGAGGTGTCCTAGGAGAAAGTATAGCCTATAAGAAAGAAAGTTTCTCCAAGCAGTGCAAACACTGGAGAACAATTGTACTGATGCATGTTTTGAAATGTCTGTTGACAGTAGAATAAGATCAAAGAGACTAAATCTCAGGAGAAGGGTTCCTAGAACACATTCAGCCCATACGTTGGGTGGAGACTGAAAGAGTGCACTTCAATATATATTTATTCAACAATTACTATACTATATATGAGGCATCTGCTAAAAGATATGAGTTACATGATGAATAAGATAGTCCTTGCTATAACACATCAATATCTTCACACAGATACCAAGATAAGGACTTTGATGGTTAATCTGTGTCACCTTGACTAGGCCACAGGATGCCCAGACATTTGGCTAAACATTACTCTGGGTGTGTTTGTAAGGGTGTTTCTGGATGGGCTCAACATTTGAATTGGTAGACCGAGTAAAAGGGATTGCCCTCCCTAATGTGGGTGGGCCTCATCCAACCAATTTAAGACCTGACAAGAACAAAAAGGCTGAGGAAGAGGGATTTCCTCCTGCCTGACTGTGTGAGCTGAGATTTTGGGTTTTTCCAGTCTTCAGACCCAGCCAGAAACATCAGCTCTTCTTGGGTCTTGAGCCTAATAGCTTTCATACTGGAATTCATGCCATTAGCTCTCCTGGGTTTCCAGCTTGCTGACTACAGATCTTGGGAATTGGCCTCCATAATTATAGGAGTCAATTCTTTATAAGAAAACCATATATATGGTTCTCTCTGGAGAACCCTGACTAATACAAGGACCAAACTCCTTAGCATGGCCGAGATGCCCTACAAGACCTGGCCCTACCTACCCTCCCACTGCAACACATATCATCATGCCCACTTCCTCTACTCCAGCCTCACTGGTTTTCTTCCATTTCCTCACACACACCATGCTCCCTCTGTCATGGGGTTTTCACTTACTCATTCACTGGCAAACTCAGCTAATTACTGAGTTCCTACTATGAGTCAAGGACTGTGGTGGTATGGGAAATCTAACATGAACATGACAGCAAAGTGCTTGGTTTCATGGAGAATATATTCTAGTCATGGGAGGCAAACAACATATAAACAAATAGAGAGTAGCATGTGCTTCAAAGGAAACAAAAAAGGGTGATATGGTAATAGTTAGGTGATCAGAGAAAGCCTCACTCTCTAGATCTCTTTTAAGTAGAATTCTATATGATGAAAAGGGGCCAGGCATGTGGAGATATGAGAACGGAGTGTTCTAGGCAGAGAAAACAAACACAAAACTGACTCTGAAATGAGCTAGATATATGCTAGAGACAGAAAGAAAGATATTGTAGCTAGAGCACACTGGGGCAGTGAGAGAAGGTAGGCAAGAGTGAGATACAGCCTTAATAGCCAGAGTAAGAATTTAAAATTTTATTTTAAGTACACTGGGAGTGTGTCTTAGTCCATTGAGCTGCTATAGCAAAAATGCCACAAACTGGGTAGCATAGAAAAAAAAAACAGAAATTTACTTCTCACAATTCATGATCCAAGATCATGGCACTGGCCAATTCAGTGCCTGCTGAGACCGTCTGCTCAGTACACGATGTCAGAAGGAGCTACGGAGCTCTCCGGAGTCTCTTGTATAAGAGCACTTAATCCCATTCACGAGGTCTCTGCCCTCATGCCCTAAGCACCTTCCAAAGGCCCCACATCCTAATACCATCACCTTAGTGGGTAGGATTTCAACATATGAATTTTGGGGAGACACAAACATTCAGACGCATCCAGCAGAGGCTCTGAAAGGTTGGCATGATCTGACCCACATCTTTTATTTTGCATTTCAGTGTGTAACTACGGACATGAAGAGACCAGTAAGAAGGGTTTGCAGTAAAGGTGAATGATGCCAGTAGTTTGGATTACGGTGACGTAGAAATGAAGAAGGAATGGTTCAGGATATGTTTTGGAGGTAGAACAGGTGAGAACTGCCAGCATGTCTGGGGAAAAGAAAGGATGACTGCTAGGTTTCTGACTAGAACAATCAGCTGGAGGTTGGTACCATTTTCTGAAACATGAAGTTGAGGTATAGATGGGAACGGGGTGGAGGGGGGAGGGCAATTTGCCTGTATTATCCCTCTCTTTGGACTGTTTTTCCTTCCCTCTTCACCTAGTTACCCCCTTCCCAATTTTTGGATCTCAGCTCAAACATCACTTTAGTCCTTTCCCCAAATAGTTCAAAACAAACATTTATATTCAGTATATGCTCTCTTGGTGTCATCTATTTTTCCTTAGTACTTGTGTCACATTGCAGAAGTGGCTACTAACATGTTGCCTTTTTTGCCCCTGCTGACAGCCTTCCCACCAGAAGACTTGGTAGCGAGACCATCCTAGATCATCCAGCCACCAGCAGACCCGCCAGCTGACCAGGAATGTATGAAAGAGCCCAGCTGAGCAGACCCAAAGTAGAAAAACCACCCAGCTCACTCACGGAATCCCGAGTTAGCTAAAGCATTGCTGTAAGCCACTAGGTTTTGTGGTGGTTTGCTACACAGCAAAAACTGATACAATAGCACACAACTCAGTTACAATCTTACATGTATCAATATTTGTTTGATTAGTGTCTATCCCTCCAAGTGGGCTCTGTAAGAGTAAAGACTATTCTGGTTTTAAGTTACCACTCCATGCTCAGAGCTCGGCATAACATCTGGAACACACCAGGCAGTCAATGGATAACTTCCTGAATGAATGCAAGGGGAGAAGAGAGGCATACACTGTAACATGAGAGAATACAAGTTCTGTAAGAGAGGTAACATAGGACTGGGGACATCCGTTTGTCCAAAACAAAGTTTTATCAGCACCAAGTGCTGAGGAATACAAGGCCAAGATTACATTGCCTCTGCCTCCAAGAGCTCAAAAGTCTAGACTACGGGACACAGTACAAAATCAACAGAATACACGACTTTGGAAGGGAGCCCTAACGCTGTCTGGAAGAGGGAAGAGTGCAAATTGTCACAGTAGGGTTCTTGAAAGAAATAAAGCCTAGATTTAGTCCTGATGGTGTTTACTTGGAAGAGCAGCAGAAGCGAAGGCCAAGGATAGGGGGTTTTGTTTGTTATTTATCTCGGGTTATATCGCAAAGGTTTAAGTGTCTCCTCATCAAACTCTAAGGCCCTTCAGGGCCGGGAAGGTTACGGGCGGAGAGGGGATTCTTATCTTTGTATTATTCCCAGTGTCGAACATTACTTTTTCCACAAAATGGGAACTCAGTAAATATTTGCTGAATAAGTGAAAAGCTGAATAAATGAATAAGGCGGAAAGCACTGCTCCTTCCAAGAGCCCACAAGTTCGGCTTCAACACAGAGAAGTGGACAAGATGAGCAGTTTCTAAGACTCAGCGTCGCATAAGCAGAGACTGGCCCCACTGGCCTCCAGTTTTCCCTCCCTCCTCGTTACCGTTTGACCCGCTTTTCTCCTGCAAACTTTGCTCACAGTACAGCATGTAGGGACGGAGGCGGGAGTTTGGAGGCGGGTTGCCGCAGGACGCGGAGAGGCCCGGCAGCCCCCAGCCTTCCGCCGCGTTCCAGACGCTCGCGCGGGCAGGAGCGCGCAGGTGGACGCGCCGGCCGCTGGGCGCGGGTGGGTGCCGGGGCACCTCTCTAGCTTCCGCGCTCCGGGACGCCGGCGCCGACCGCGCGGGAGCGCGCCGCGTTGCCGTGGAAACGCCGGGGCCGCCGCGGCGGCGCGTGGGGCGGGCTCTCGGGCTCTCGCGACCCCGCGCACGCCCGGGCGTTTCGGAACCCCTGTCTTTGGGCCGCAGTCCCGGGTCTCCGACCGTGCGCGAGGCAAGATGTTGAGGCGCAGCTTGGAAAACCGGTAACAGCCCCGGGGCCGCAGCTGCCCAGGGCCGCCACACGCGAGGGCTCGGGTGGGGGAGTGGAGCCTTCCTCCGTGGGCCTCCGGGCCGAGCTCCGGCGCGGGGCCGGGGGCTGGACAGTAGCCGCCGCGCTCTGGGGCCTACCTCCCCGGTGGCCGGCCCTCACGCTCCCCAGGCGCCGGCCCCCGCCCTGCCGCGGGCGGTGCAGACGCCGGGTGGCAGCCGGGCGCCCGGGCAGCATGGCGCGGAGCTGCCCCGGGAGCCGCCACCCCGCAGTGGCGCCGCCGGCCGGAGCCAGGCCTCTTCGTGCGCCTGCACTGTGGGATGTGGAGGCCAGGCCCCGAATGGGGACCTAGAGGAGGATCGGCCTTGGGAGATGGTGGGATCTTTGAAGGTTTGCGCCGTCGAAGCTGCAGAATACCCCGGGAATGTTGGCATAATCAAATTAACGTGAAGATGAAGCCATCTCATCTCAAATGAGAATGATTTGCTTTCTGTGTCACCTTTTTCTCTAGGGATGCTCAAACCAGACAACTGCAAGATGCTGTCACAAATGTGGAGAAGCACTTTGGAGAGCTGTGCCAAATCTTTGCTGCTTATGTGCGGAAAACTGCCAGACTGCGAGACAAAGCAGACCTCCTGGTGAATGAAATCAACGTGTATGCCTCTACAGAGACCCCGAAGTTAAAGCAGGGCCTGAAAACCTTTGCCGATGAGTTTGCCAAACTTCAGGATTATCGACAAGCAGAGGTATGGAGTGAAGTCACACCGTCATGTTATGAATGAGCCCTGACGTAGTGGACGGAGAAGCCCTGAAGACTTGTAATCTACCTAACTGCAGTGGCGAACACACTCTTGATGATAAACGTACCTTTTCATGTCGGTAACATTGTGTAAGTCTATTAAAGGGACGCTTCCTGTGATTTTACCGTTTTCAAACTAAACTCTAGGGTGTCTTGAAGTACTGAATTTCCCCACCTTACTTGCCAACTTTTGGCCATGGGGTGGCTATTTGCAGGGCGTAGTAAACGTAGTACCCCAGGGCAAGAAAAGGAGCATGATTTGTGTCTTGTGTGCAGGTAGGTATATTTTAAAGTATATATGGAGATGGAAGATGTTGGAAGTGGTGATGTGAGTGAATAAGTAGTAAATGAACAAAAGATTTTTGTTGCTGCTTCCATGCTCTGGAAAGTTGACCAATGTTTCATTGAAAGGCGGTGGGGGGGGGCGGAGGGGGAGTACAGTATTATTAATTCTAGTCACCATGGTATTATGCATACAAACCAGTAGTGAAATTTTGTGGAGTTTTTTGTTTTTTTTGTGGGTTTGTTTGGGTTTTTTTGCTTTGGGGTGGGGGGAGGGAAGAAGGTGGTGTTGTAATTGTTTAAATTGTTAAAGCCCATTTACTTTAATACCTCATCAGTACTTATATGTACTTCAGGATTCAAGATACAGGTCAGAAATTTTCACTTTGACTTTTAACTTGTCAGAAGTTGCCCAATTAGAGCTGCATTGCTTCTTTTGTACTTTTCTCATCAGTGCTTTTCTTCCTTTTTAAAAGCCTAAAACAGAAATTTCAATTATCAAAAAAACCTCAGAATCAAAAAGAAGATAATGATCTTTGAACCTATAACTGCTAATCATACAGAAATTTGAGTAGTAATTACTTTTGGGGCTACTTTGTGGGAAAATGTTTCGTTCTTGTCATATGGCATTTATTCTGTAATAAGCAGCTCTCAGTTATGTGTAACTGGGAACTTAATGTTTCAAAAGTAGTTTATACTCACAGATAATACTAGAACCCTACGTTAGCCAATAATTTCAGTGCCCCTTTCTAGACAACCTTTATGCTATTTATCAAATAGCAAACTGAATTGATTTACATTTGTTTTTTTTTATTTCACTTGCTTACCAAATGGTGGAGGTGCTAAAGAACAATGAACAAAAGGTAGGCTACAAAAAGGAGAACAGAAAAAAGACTTGGCTAATCTTTACACTGAATAATCAGTGTATGGATTATTTGAAATGGAATAAATAATCCTGAGTATTCATGGATTTGATTTTAGGATTCCTAATATTTAAATGCTCAATGAGAACTTGATCTTCTCCATTTTCCTAAAATTTTTTAAGTGAAACATTCATATACATTCTGTTTATAGAAACTAAACAAAAATGAATATGAAGTGATATACACTCACTGATTATATAAACCTGTATCATCAAAAAAAAAGCCTTTTTCCTGCTACAAAAGTAATACACGTTCATTTTAAACAATTAAATACATGTCATCTTGTATTAGCTATCCTGAAAAAGAAAATTTTAATGTCCAGGAGTTATTTTTCTTATGCTATAGTTGTATACTTGCCTTAAAAAAAAATCTGTTTCTTTAGTGCCTTCCACTAGTGCTATTAGTAAAAGGAGAAATTACTCAAAATCTGATAAATATTGTAATGTTTAAGAAAAACTGTTTAATTTTAAATAAAAGAGAGATCCACCATACAGTATAACAGCTCAGAAACACTATCTTGTTCTCTAAGTGGTCTGTAGGCTTTTTTGCTTTTGAGGATTGTGTTGTTTTAAATGTTTCCAATATGCTATATTTTTCAGCTTTGATTTTCTTATCTGGAAGGTTGGGCTTTTACATTTCCGATATAATGTATGTAAAGTATCCATCCAAGTATTAAACACACTGAAAGTGGTAGCTGCAATAAAATTTGAGGTGTCTTAAAACTTACCAAAAGCTTTTATTGCTACTGCACAGCTTAACAGTTTTTAATGTATTTGAGTTTAGGTTCTGAGTCTTATCAATTTCTGGTGGTTATTCTTTTATTTATAAAGGTAACTGACATTTTAATTTTAAAAATTTCAAATATTAATCGGTGTAGTAATTATGTTCAGGTTTGACAGCACACGTTTTATTTCAGAATTTAAATTTTGATATGTCTATGTTTCTTTTCAGTTATATTTTATAATAATTTTCAATAGGTTGAAAGACTTGAAGCCAAAGTAGTTGAACCTTTGAAAGCTTATGGAACCATTGTAAAAATGAAACGAGTAAGTAAATTCATTTTTTCTACTATTATCAGGTATTCTGGCAAAACATATGAGGTTTCCAATAACTGTCCTTTTAATAAAAGGTACAGAGTAGTGTTTAGTCATTCTTTTTACACACTCTGAAGCATTCTTAGAACTTTGAGAATAAGGAAGTATTTTTATATACTACTGTAGCATCATAAAGCAGTTTTGTTTATTATGGAAACTTTAAAATATTTAATATTTATATTCATGAAGAACATGTGGACAGAAATTATTTTACTAAATGAATTTGTTTATATTTTTGTTTTAAAGCAGGCGATAACATGTAAACTAAAAATGAATGTGACAGAGTTTTTTTTTAATTTTTTTGAGGTATAATTGACATATATTAGTTTCAAGTGTACAACATAACGATTTGATGTTTGTATATATTATGAAACGGTCACAATAAGTCTAGTTAACATCTGTCATGATATATAGTTACAAATTTTTTTTTCTTGTGATGAGAACTTTTAAGATCTAGTCTCCTAGCAACTTTCAAAATGCAGTACAGTATTATTAATTCTAGTCACCAGGGTATACATTACACTCCCAAAGTTCTGTTTTTTAAATCAACTTTATTGAGGTATAATTTACATGCAGTAAAATGCTCTTGTTTTAAATGTACACTGAGTTTTAATAAATGTGTATACATCTGTAACTACCACCACAATCAAAATTTTATGTGTGTGTATATACATATATATAAATATATATATAGTTTTGCATTGAAATTGTGTCATTATTTGAGAGGATATTAAACTACACACATGCACACAGTCTCACACAAAAAGACACACACTGATTATGCAATAGTAATAATTCCTGTGGTAATGATGCCTGGATCAAATAGGGAGTGTTCTTCCCTTCTTAAAACAGAGAAGTGTATATTTTACTACTTAAATAAGAGATTTTTATTAACAAAAAAAAAATGCCTGTTTGCAGGATGACCTCAAAGCAACATTAACAGCAAGGAATCGAGAAGCTAAACAGTTAACTCAGTTAGAAAGAACACGTCAGAGAAACCCATCTGATCGACATGTTATTGTATCCTTTGAATTTGGGTCTTTAAAAAGATATTTTGTAAGGTATGCAGTACAGAAGTAAATATATATGGAAATTATGCATTTCTACTTTAAATGTGCAAAGAATATGAATGTAAAGTTTGAAAAGAAACGCATGCATTTACAAATTCTCACTATGGAAATTAGCTAATTTTAAAGAGAATACACAACTTAATTCAGTCTTATGTTGTTTTCCACAAGATATTCAAAATATAAAACACTCATAAGTGTAGATGTTTTTATAAAGAATACAAAATTCTAAGATTTTTTACATAAATGATGACTAAATATTAATTATAAACTTAAAGATCTATCATTAATCCTAATATATCAATGCCTTCTCAGCCCTGCATTTGAGAAAAGGAAGGAACAATAATTTTTTTCCTGGTAAAATTCCCTTCATCTTAAAAAACAACAGCTATGTGAAACCACAATTATGACTTCCAGCCAAAGACCCTCAGGAGATTCAAGAGTATAATTGAGGTCCACAGCTGGACACAGATCTAAATAGGAGTGTCTACTGTAACAAGGTTCTTCTGTTCAGAATGATTATTTGTTAAACTAGAATGTGCCTTGTTCAAAACTAAACAGGGACTTCCCTGGTGGTACAGTGGTTAAGAATCCGCCTGCCAGTGCATGGGGCACGGGTTCGATCCCTGGTGAGGGAAGATCCCACATGCTGCGGAGCAACTAAGCCCGTGCACCACAACTACTGAGCCTGCGCTATAGAGCCCATGAGCCACAACTACTGAAGCCCGCGCACCTAGAGCCCATGTTCTGCAACAAGAGAAGCCACTGCAATGAGAAGCCGGTGCACCACAAGGAAGAGTAGCCCCTGCTCACCATAACTAGAGAAAGCCCACATGCAGCAACGAAGACCCAGTGCAGCCATAAATAAATAAATAAATAGTTAGATAAATAAATTAACTAAATAAAGAATATAGCATCTGGCTAATTGCCAGCAACTGGGATAGGTGCAGTTGTATATAAAGTACTAACTTATCCCGCTGCCTCTTTTTCCCATTCCTTGTGTCTCCTCCCTACTTCCTTAAGGTTTTTTACAGCCCACCTTTGCCAGAAACCACATGAGGATTGACTCTTTGGGGACATTTGAGGTTCCAGAACACCTCCATTTCTGAGGGGAATCCCTTGATTAGTGATTTTGGGCTGCACCAACAGCCTGGTCCTCCTTCCTTTGGACCAAAGATACATATGCCCAACCTTGTAATAAAAATGGGCAGCCACATGTCTGGGATCTACAAACTGGAGATTATAGAGTCTGGGTTTCAAGCAAGTCAGACAAACTACAGAATGCTGGAAAATCCGACTGACAACTATGGACTAAGGCAGAGACTAGGGAATATCACCAGTTTTTAAGAATCAAGCCAGAGGTCAAAATTTTGCTGCTTTGTTCGGAGGAGGGGAGAGTACGTAAGGGCAGAAAAAATGTCACATCTGGAATCTTGAGGTGGTAAGATTGATTCAGGGGTATTGCTATGGACACTCGATGTGGAAATAAATGTCTTCCTAAGACAGACGCCTCTGACTTTGGTACTTTGCTGTAAACACTGCTGTGGAGGAGGCTGTCTTATACCATAGACAGAGCAGGTCAGGAGTTCACACAGGGGGAGATAAAGCAGCAACTGAATAGATTATGGCTGTAGATGAATTGCCACACTCAGTGGGAAAGGTGTAGGACTCCAGTGGATTTTGACAACCTGAAACCAGAAAATAAAGGACAGTCTACATATAAATGCATCCACTATAAATATAAAGATATTCTATCATAGCATCATAGACTATTTACCAGGATAGACCCTTAAAATTCATCTGATCTTCAAAAGAAGTACATTAAAGTTCAGTATATAAAATAAAAGAGTAGTTCTGGTATAAGAGGATGGGGTAAAGAAGAATCCCAGTGTTCTGGGACCTGGACCCCCTAAGACCCCTGGTGGCTTCTGAAAAAGCTGCTTGCAACAGAAAAACACCAATCTGGCTCACTCTTTTATAAGCCATTTTGCACTCATGACTAATTTCATTAAATATACTGATATCCTTACTCATAAAGTTGTATCACAGTATTTTAATCAAAAGTATCTCCTACCCAAATTGGTATGTTATAGGATTTTGAAGAATTTTCAACAAAAGGAAGAAAAAGAAATCTTTATCCACTTTGCTAAAAATAGCTGTGCGAATTTGGGCACGTGGCTATGCCCGAGTAAAAGGATTTGAGACTAGGAAATGAATCATAGTTGCTGGAGTGTGGTGGAAGGTTAAGATACCCATGTCCCAGCTGTGGCTTCTGCTTCCCTGCTCTTTGCTAATTTAGCCAACTCTACCTACCCTTCCAGATTTTAAAATGAAACTGTCAATAAACGGGGAGGGAAAAGACGTTAAGTCAAAAGTAAGTAGTCACGGTAAAGAATTTCACAAGTCACATGTACTGAACAGTATTAGAAAAACAGTCTGCTTGAATATTCTCATTAGTAAAAGGTTAACATGCATCATAACTGTTAGAAATTTTTTCATAATAAATCCTGTGATAGTTATATTTTTAAAAATCTGAAAATCAGTAATAAAGAATTGTTTTTGATTACTGGTTATGATTAAAAGCATAAAAGTTTGCATGGATTTAAAGAAAACTTTATACCCTATATAGCATATGTACACACACAGAGATATATATAAATAAGTTTTAAATGCTTAGTTTCTTGAAATTGTATATCTGAATTAACCTAGTTGTAAGTATATAATCAATATAAAGTTATGGTTAACGTATAATCTAATTGCAAGAAGATATAATTCTATAATAGCATATGATTTTAATTTATTGGAAGAAATTGTTCTATTTGAAATGTATTTTTTTCCTTTATGAAAAATTTCAGTCACAGGTGGGTAATAAAGTGATGTGTGAAGAGATGGACCCCTATAGTAAACCTTTTTACTTATTTCAATTTATACATTTTCTTGAAAAAAGAAAGCAAAGGCTTAAATGTCATAATATTATGTTTCACAAAACTTTGATTCACAACTGCAAATTTTTCCTATGGAGTAAATATTAAGATGATGATATGTGATACTTTTGAGTAAACATAATACTAACATAGGAAACAACATTATTAGAAAGAGTTTAATCAGAAAATTGGGCCATGTTTTTAAAAATATGTTATTGTTTAACAAAAAATTTTAAATATTTTGGGGCAAACTGTTGTCCTTAAAGGAAGAGATGATTTTTTTAAAGAGAAATACATGATTAGATTGGAAATGTTCTGCACTTTACAGCACTGTAGCCACTAGCTATATGTATGGCTATTGAGCTCTTGAAATGGCAACTAGAGAAACCAGTTTTTTAATTTACATTTGATTTTAATTAATTTAAATGTAAATAGCTACATGTTGCTAGTGGCCACCGTATTGATTGTACAACATGGATCTAGATAGTATGAGTACTTTGAAGGAAAGTATTAGATTTTCCATCTAATTTATTAGTTGCTGGTATATATTTTTTGTAATAAGCATTAACTAAGTAATAGTGTAATATTGTTAGCTTATAAGAAGAATATACAAATAGAAAATCCATGCTGAAATAAATATTTGTAGTGTATATCCTACTCTACCTGATTAGGATATTACAGAAGTAGAAACATTTCATGCATTTGGAGAACTAGAAGATTGAAAATACTTAAGTATTTGGGGGGAGAAAGGGTTAAAGGGGAGAGAGATAGTGAGGAGAAAAGGAGAGTATGATAAATGGCAGAGACAGTGAAATATGTGAAAGCAGTAGAAAATATAGAAAATTGTTTTACAGTAAATCATCCAAGGGTGATATAGAAATAAAATGATTTTGTATGCAGAAAGGGAAAGAATTTTTGTTTTCTTTTGTTTGAGATCATGAATCATGTCACCTGAAAGATTTAAAGTTCTTTACTCTGCATGTGCTTATCGTATAGATCGTTTTACTTTATGTGGTAAAATATATTTTGAATGATTGACGCTGTTATGGCAAAAAGCCAGTACCGCAGTGGTAGCGTTTACAAAAAGACTCAGTCGAATGGATTCTGACTTGAGTTTTTCCTGTACTTTGGCGGGGACACTTTTGTAGGCAGAAACTGAATTACAAAGGGCCACAATGGATGCTGCTCGAACAACTCGCCATCTGGAGGAGACTATTGACAGCTTTGAAAAGCAGAAAATAAAGGATATAAAGGTAACAAAGTAACTGTTAAGGTTCAAAATATGTTTTCTAACCTTATTTTTTATTTAAATTTATGACAAATTTAAATTTGATTTTTTTAGTCCATAAATAGTCTGTGTGAAAAAGATGTAAACAGAAACATATCAAATATTATTTTCTTATGGAAACAGTGGTATTTAAAGGGGCTCCATTCCCAACCAAAGGCCAGATATTCAAATGTTATTACAAATAGTGTTAATCACAGAAAAATGACATTTATTATGTTTTTATGTATCAGGTACGGCTCCAGGCACTTTACATAAATTATCTTTTAATCTTTACAGCAACCCCATGAAAGTGAGGTGGTGTTATCATATATTATGTAAAAAAAAAAAAAAAATTAAGCAGAGATATAAAGTAACCTTTCTGAAGTATCATAGCCAAAAGTCTGAACCATAAACCAATTATGTATTTTAAAAATCTGTGCTTTCCATTATGATACACTATCACTAATTTTTATAGCTTATAGGTTTCTAATACCTACATATTATCAAATAATTAAGAGTAGCTAACCACATAAACTTGCATCCACCATGATGGTATGGTGTCACAAGAATTGACTTATTATAACACATCAGTAGACATTCAGGATCACGGACTTGAGAAGGTCTTCAGTGACTTTCTCATAGGCATCTTGGAAAGATTCGGAGGATTACTTACGATCACGTTATGGCCTTTAAAACAAGTCATCTAAGGATGCCTTTTGGCTCACTGCAAATTTTCCTGGAACAGCTTTTAAAGAAGAGTAGTTTTTGTCATTTTAATAACTTATTAACAAAGAAAATATCCTGCCTTCAAAAGTTGCGTTCTTATCAATAAAATAGGCATTATCTGCCACTTAATTGTATCATTTCTCTCTACAGTCCATGAAACAACATTCATTTGCCCTTTTATTTTTTTTAAATTTCCTATCATAGTTTCATAGAATTTCAGAACTTTGATTTTTCTGATAGCCAGGCTCAAACGTCTCTACTTTGGTCCTGAAGATTAAAAAAAAAAAAAAAATTAAGCCTTTCAATTCACTCTGCACTCTGCTGTGTAGATTGCTACTCAGGAGCTGCCCTGAGACAAACCCTTTTACCGACATAGAAGAGTGTGGGCAGGGCATTACATTTTACAACTGCTGACATCCTCTCTCAAATTGAGGGAGAAGGGAAGGAAGATTAAAATAATTGGCTTTAATCTGAAAAATGAGATTGGAGACTTGTGAGGTATGTCTGATTCATTGCCACCTAAGTAAGGGCTTCTTTAGTGACCTGGGAGCCTGATTCCTCACTTTACCACTGTTCTTCATGCCTAAAAACTTCTCTTTTACACGTGGCAATCTGTGTCTCTGATCTTTAGGCTCACTTCAGTGTTCCATCTGCATGCTGGCCAACTCTACAGGTGATTTTAATCCCATGAGCATCACCAATTACAAAACGGGCAGAGACAGTGAGTGCAGAATTCCCAATTACAATTCCTACGACCTGGGATTTCCTGAAGCAGTAGGACATGGAGTAAGGGACTGCACAGTGGATGGTGCACAGAGAAGAAAAGGGCTTCCAAGCTTCTCTCTTGGCCTGCTATATCATGACCCTGGAAGAGGGAAGTCTTGTGGTGGTCACAAAAAAAGAAGACAGGAAAAAACCTACTTTTTTAAAAATGGAGAGAGAATTCATATACCATACAATTCTCCTATTTAAAATGTACAGCTCAGTGGTTTTTAGTGTGTTCAGATATGTACAACCATCATCACTCAATTTTAGAACATTTTTATCATCTCAAAGTGAGGCCTAGTACACTTTAACTTTTACCTTCCTGCTCCCCCAGCCCTCACCCCCAGCCTAAGCAACCATCACTAATCTCATGTCTCTTTGGATTTGGCTGTTCTGAACATACATTTCATATGAATGGAATCATAAAATACATGGCTTTTGTAACTGGCTTCTTTCACTTAGCATGCTTTCAGGGTTTAGCCATAGTGTAGTATGTATCAGTATCTCATTCCTTTTTATGGTGGAATAATATTCCATTGTATGGATATTAAGCACATTATGTTTATCTTTTCATCAGTTGATGGACTTTCGGATTGTTTCTACCTTTTGGCTATTATGACTAATTATATAAACATTCATGGACAAGTTTTTGTATAGACATATTTCCATTTCTCTTGGACATTTCATTTCAGTTCAACCATATAACCTGTTGAATTACTAGTTCATATGGTAACTCTGTCTTTAATTATGTGAGAAACTGCCGGACTGTTTTCCAAAGTGGCTGTGCCATTGTATTTTCCCACCAGTAGTATATGAGGGTTCCAATTTCTCTGCATCCTCACCAATACTTGTTGTTCATCAGACTTTTTCATTATAGCCGTCCTAGTGGGTGTAGAGTGGTACCTTATTGTGGTTTTGATTTGCATTTTCTTGCTGATGCTTATGGCCATTTGTATATCTTTTTTGAAAAAAGTGTCTATTCAGATCTTTTAATTGGGTTATCTTTTTTTATTGCATTTTAAGAGTTCTTTATATATTCTGGATACAGATCCCTTATCAGATATGTTTTGCAGTTATTTTCTTCCATTCTGTGAGTTCTTTTCACTATCTTGATGGTGTCCCTTGAAGCACAAAGCTTTTTAATTTTGATGAAGTCCAGTTTATCTTTTTCTTTTGTTGCTTGTGCTTTTAGTGTCATATCTAAGGATCCATTGCCAAATCTGAGATTATAAAGATTTATCCCTATGTTTTCTTCTAACACGTTTATAGTTTCCATTGTTAAGTCTTTTATGCATTTAATTTTTGTGTATCATGTGAACTGAAGGTGTTAAACCCCATTCTTTTGCATGTGACTGACTATCCAGTTGTTCCAGCACCATTTATTGAAGAGACTGTTCTTTTCTCATTGAAGTCTAGGCACTCTTGTTGAAAATCAGTTGATGTGGTTTTGTTTCTGAACTCCCATTGATCTATGTCTATCCTTATGCCAGTACCACACTGTCCTGATTAATTAACAGTGCTTTGTAGTAACTTTTAAAATCAGGGTGTGTGAGTTCTATTTTGTTCCTTTTTAAGATTGTTTTTGCTATTCTGGATCTGTTGTAATTCGGTATGACTTTTAGAATCAGCTTGTCAGTTTCTACAAGTCAGCTGGGATGCTGACAGGGATTGCATCAAATCTGTAGGTCAATTTGAGGAGTACTGCCATCTTAAGATTAATTCTTCCAATCCATGAACGTGGGCTGGTTTTCCATTTATTTAAGTCATCCTTAATTTCTTTTAACAATGTTTATGAGTTTCAAAGTGTAGGTTTTGTGCTTTTCTTTAACTTTTTCCAAAGTATTTTATGATTATTGATGCTACTGTAAATGGAATTTTGTTTACTTGATTTCATTTCAGTTCATTGCAAGTGCACAGAAATACCGTTGATTTTTGTGCATTGATCTTATATCTTGCAACCTTGCAAAACTCATTTATTAGGTCTGATAGTTTTTTGCAGATTCCTCAAGATTTTCTACGTACAAGATCATGTCATCTGTGAAAGTGTACACTTTTAATACAGGCCCCCATGACTCTAGCAAACTCCCAGAAATATGAGTTCCAGAGATTAATACCAGAGTCTGTTAAGGTTATGAATCTCTGTTCTGTATGTCTTTCCTCCTTACTGTCAAATTGTTCCTTTTCCAAGTTAGGCCTCATTTGAGATGTTTTATGATAAAGAGGGATGCACAGATCCTGTACCCAAAAGCCTCGAAAATCAATCAGAAGGGTTACTTTACCACCCCCTTATTTCTAACAAAAACAATATTCAGATATTGCCATGTTGATTTTACCATGTCTGACAAACACCTCTGTTTGTGAGATAAATTCTTGGAAAAGTCAAAACTGTTGATCCCGCTCATGTTTTGGGAGAATCAGACACAAAACATTTTTTTTTTTAAAGAACATTCTTATTGTACCTGTTATCAGGCTACTGCTTCAGATGGAGGCAGAGCTTCTGGGTCTTTCTTTAACCTCCCTGGGGGTAGAAATGATTGGCAGTAGTGAGCACTGCTCATAACTGTATTAACTGTGTTTGAGGTGGGGTTTAATTGACAAGTCCATATGAATTTTAGCAGCAGTGTTAATTAGTAAGGTAGCACAATTTTTAGGAAAAGACTTTTGATAGGAACCTTGCAAAGGATCTGTCTTTCTGGGAAAAGCTGGTATGAACTTAGTTGTATAGAATGTGGAAGAAAAGTCACAATCCTATTTGTTTCCCATGTAATGGAAAAAGTCATCAGTTATATGGTGTCAAGGGAATTTCTGACCTATGAAAACGATCTTGACCAGGGGTCACTCCTGGAACAGATAGGGACAGGAATTCAGTACTGGTAAAGTCGCTGACGTGAGCAAGAAATAGCTTCAAAACTTAATTTTTAGTAACTTTATTTTTCTTATAAATAAATATGAAATCACCATGACTTTTTTTCATAAAATTCAGAAAAATGTAATAATTCCACTGCTCAGAAATAAGCCGTTTCGGTTTATATCCTTCCAGACTTTCTTTCTATGAAATATACTCAAGAAATATACTAATAAGAATAATAACAACAAATATTTCTTAGACATTAACTATGTCACACATTCTAAGCATTTTATATGGATTAACTCATTTCCTCCTCACAGTGTCCTATGAGAAAGGTAATATTATTACCACTATACAGTTTTATTTAAATGGGGCCACACTATATGTAGCATCTTTTTAAAATTTAATATATCATGGATATATTTGTGCTGAGGAAACAAAGATCCATATTGTCCATAATGGCACCATCATATGGTATTTTGCTATATGGATATATGAGTTTATTTAAACAGCCCTCATTGATGGACATCTAGATTATTTTTGCAATTACAGATCTCATTGCATCATTAAACATCAGCCTTTTTTCTGGTCCAGTTATTCTCTTGGGATAAATTACTAGAAGTGGCATTCTCATTCAAAGAGCATACACACTTTCAATTTGGATAGCTGTTTTTAACTTCTGTCCACAAAGCTTTAACTAGTTAACATTTCTGCAGAACCTTACATGAGCACACCAATGTAACAATGACGAGTAGTAGTATTTTTAATAATAAAATAATCTAATAGGTGAAAAATCAGTATCATCTTAATTTGCTACAGTTACTACTGTTGAGGCAGAGTATTTTTTCATATATTTAATGACACATTTTTCTTTAGTAAATTACTCACATTTGACCTTAGCCTATATTTTTATTGAGTGTTGGCATTTTTCTTATTAATTTGTGAAAATTCTTTATATTGAGAATATTAACCCATTATATTAAAGAGAAGATCTGTTGCAAATATATTTTCCCATTTTGTTGCTTATGGTATGTTTTTACCACCTTAAAGTCTTATTTTTGCTGCCAGATCTATTGATCTTCTCCTTTTTGATTTCTGCCTTGGTGTCATGCTTAGAAAGGAGTTTTCATCCCCAAGATTATATAATTATTTGCTCATATTTTCTAGTATTTGTATGATTTTTTAATATTTTAAATATTTTATTTTATGCAGTTGTATTTTGCCTATGGTATGAGGTAGATGTCTAACTTTATTATTCTCAAATGGATAGAAAATTCTCCTGACATCATTTATTAAATAGCCTCTACTCTGGAGAGCTGTCATTTCCCATTTGCCAAAATTATTAACAAGACCTTTTATGACTTTTTTGTTAAATATCCTGCTTTCTAATTAAACCAGATGGAGGCTTTAATGTTATGATAAGGAACATTTTCTAATTTAGCTGGTTTACTCCTTGGACAATAAAAACAGCACACTTGTGCTGAGCACTTACTCTAAGCCAGTTACCATACTGTACCTTTTCCTGGATTACATTTAATCCTTAAGGCAAAACCTAAGATGTTGAAATTAAGGAGAAAAGAACAAACTGTTTAATATTACACAGCTGATTTGTTTCCGTCTTGATTTGAACCCAGGTTTATCTTAATCCAGAGCCCCTATTTTAAACTACTAGGCTACCTGCTTTGCAGAATACTTGCCGATGGGTAGAGAATTTCATATTAGCTCCCCCACCACCCCCACCAATAAAAATTAAGTACGTACCCAAATGGCCTTCTAGTCACACAAAATAAAATTGAAAATGAGGAAAAAAAAGTAATGTGTGAATGCCTCTGGCCCAGACCATACTGACCCATTCCAGATTAGCAGATTACGTGAGATCATTGAAAGCTATGTTTATTTGAGGAAAATTTTTTCTAAATATGAATGGATCTTTCAAAGTTCCACCACCTTTCTGGTGACTCACTGAAATTATTTCATTTTAAAAACACAATGTTTTTATGTTCTTTCTTATACCAGTTGTCATCTGATTCTTCCTTGCTATTATCCTCCTCCTTTCTGCCCATTTTCCCATGTTTTATGAAATTCTATCAATAGCTAGAAAGAAAAAGTATAACTGGTAGTTTTTCCTCCTTACTATACTCAGGGATATAACTGTCCTCTCTGATAATCTTAAGGCTTCATGGTTCTTGGGTCAAAAATTCCAAGTCTGGAATACTGCCTTAGCAATGCCACTGATTCTCCATCACTGTTTGTGACAGAAGAGTTAACAGGGCCATTCCCATCTTAAATAGATACATAGTGTATGTTTTGTCAAGAAGTAAACGGTCAAACCATAAAGGATTAAACCAAAGTATCACAAAACTTGAGTGATTTTTCACTCATGTTCCAAGTAAAATAAAAGGTCAAACCATAAAGGATTAAACCAAAGTATCACAAAACTTGAGTGATTTTTCACTCATTGTTCCAAGTAGGAAATAATAGCCATTTACTAATTAAAGCTACTTCTTAAAATGTTTTCTATCACTAAGTGAAACTAAATTTTGAGACTGCAAAATGCTAACAGACTCAATGTTGAGCTCTGTCTTTTCAAATGAGAGTGTAATAGATTCTTTTATCAGAGGATATGGATAAACCAAAATAATGTATTATTCTTCAGTGACAGACATATCAACATATTTTCAGGGCTTACTTATGAGCTAAGGGGAATATAACTCGTATAAAATGCTATTATTAAGAAATTGTTAGTTCAGAGATGACATCACATTCAGAGATTTTGGCATCAGGGATTTAATAACTATATTCAAATATTCAAAAAATATTTTAAATTATTTTGAATTTTTTCCATATTCCTCAGTTACCACAGTGGAATAGACTTGAATTAACCCTAAACCTACAGATTTAGGTGTAATAAGGCTGTAAATGTTTGGATTTCATTAGTTATTAAATAGTGTGCCAGTCTCTTAAAGATTTAGAATGTTCATTTGTAGAACTATTTAAAAATAGGAGTAATACCCAATTTACTTGAGCGATTTAAGCTTAACCCCTTACTTTCTAGCTAGTCAACTATCTTAGGAAGACTGACAAGAGAAGCACCAGCCCTAGTCAAAAGCTATTCTACCTCTAAGGTATTCCTATCTGGAGATTCTTGGTGTGGAATCCAAAGTTGCACCTTGGCATAATGCTGTTTATTAGTCAGTTGCCAGTCCAGTATACCAGAGCACTTTGTGACCTATATGAAGTGACAGTAAAGGTCATTGTCAGTTATAGTTATAAGTCATTTATCCCAGAGCCCAATCTTTGCATTTAGCCCTACATATGTGCTTGGCAGCTCAGAAGGGTTACATTCAACTACAGATCTATTTCCACTGAGTAGCAATCAGAAGCCCGTTAGTTCTCCCTTAAATATTTTTCTAATCCTTAAGAATGGAGATGGAGAGGGGGGGAAAAAAAAATCACAGGACACTAAGGGATATCTGTATGGCTACTTTGCAAGGTGCAGGACCACTCCTATCTGGGTGGTTAACACAGGAGAACAGAAATGAAGGAAAATGAGTATTTGACTATTGCCTTCTGGCCTAACCCATCTCATCTATATTGCCCCTTAAAGGACAATGCTTGAGTATTTTCTATCCTATTCTTATTCTGCCCACTTCTCTTTACATTAATGCTCTGATTTTTTATTTTGATAAGGGATAAGATAACAAAAGGATAGATCCTATTTTATTGAAAACTTGTCTGGCTTGTATACTTTCCCTACCCACCGATTATCTCACCTCTGGTTAGATCAACATGCACATCTTTATTCATTTCTCTTTGCTCATGACCTTCCTTACTGTAAGTTGTCATCATCATGCTCAGAGTTTACCTGTAGTTTATTTTTAAAGGAAATGATTGATTCCAGCGAGAACAGCACAGTACAATGAGCAAGAGCTCTAACTTTGAAGAGTCAGATCTAAGTCTTAACATTATAGCTGTGAGCAACACTGGACAAGTCATATATTTGTAAACTGGAAAGCTCTATGCAAATGTATGGTGCTATTATCAGTAGTAGGAATATCATTATTACCAAGTAATCCCTTTGTGGTTAGAGAATACAAGTATCATATAAATATGATGGGATAGAATTCTTGCCTAAAAAACATTCTTTTAAACATCAGTTGGAGTTGCTAAAAAAAAACAGCTTCAGTACTAAACTGCTTTAGCTAATACTTATAGGCACTGAGCAACAGAGTACATAATGACATACATTTTAGTCAAATCTTTTTTAAAATCATAAATATCTAATAGAAGAACTGACTAAAAAAGGGAAGTAAATAATAAGATAGGAAATATTTTGTGTAATTTGAAAGTTTTGCTGCAGAAGGGCTTTGCAACTATTTTTATTCCAGTTATCTTTTGTACTTCATCTGCCCTGTGGAAAAACAGACACCTCTGTATCTCATAAAATGCCAAGACTATATAGTAAGGAATAAATTTACTAAATTCATGAAGCAGTTTATATGATTGTTTAAATTCAAATTCTTGTGTTTTTAGACTATATTTTCAGAATTTATCACTATCGAGATGTTATTTCATGGCAAAGCTTTAGAGGTCTACACTGCTGCCTACCAAAATATACAAAAGATTGATGAAGAAGAAGATTTAGAGGTAAGACTACGTCCATCTAAGCTCAGTTCTTCTATTGATATGGAAATGTTTAAAAGAAAGCATTAGTTTGGGTAAAAATATCTTAAATTAGAACACTACATGGTTTAGATGTTATTGTATGCAGTTCCAAATAGCTGAACCTGTATGACTTTCTATTTATTTCTATTTATTTTTTAACTGTTCAAATTAACCATGGTAGAGTTCCAAGGATTAATCCAAGGATTAATATCTAGTAAAACATAGAAATAAAGCCATTACATGAAATAATGTATCATTTTGACTAGTGATATGTCACTTACATGTGCTAAAAATAGCATTTATTGATTGAGCTAACATTTGAGTGTTTATGCCACAACACCCAAAGCTTTACAGGCATTTTCTCACTCACTCCTTTGATGTAGGTACTGTTATCATTCTCGTTTTACAACTAAAGAAACAGGTATAGGGGTTTTAAGTAACTTAACTTGCCCTTGGCCACTTAGCTAGTAAATAGCAGAATCTGGCTTCTAACTAGTTTTGTGGGACTTAATCAGTAAGCTATGAAATAAATGTAGGTTTGCTTTGTACTGATAGTTAAATGCAAATAAATCTTACTGGCCAGCTAACATTAGAGCAATTAAATATCAAAGCCTGGTTTCAACCAGCTCACCTGTAGAGTTAATGTCCTACAATCTTACCTTCCAAAAGGGGAAAAAAAGGCAAAGTATTTTTGCTGAAATAGATAAAATATTCGAGATATACTCTGTCTACAGTAGAAGTGAAAAAGGCCACGTACTCTCAAGATACAACCAGAATTTTGTATTAATAAGTGATAGAATTTGAGAGTGTCTGTCATTTCATAATTTTGAAGATTCCATTTTTTTTTAACTGAAGTATCTATAAAGAGATCCCCTGGGCCTTCACTTTCCACTACTCTGCTGGTTCCAAGAAACCTGAATTCAGTAAAACCAGATAATAGCTTGGCCAAAATGAAGAAAAGTACGTGTTTTAGTATGTGTATATACATTTTCCAGCGCCAAAATCTGCTCTCAGTTTTACCTCAGTTAAGCATACATGATCATATTTCTGTTACTGTTTGTTAATAGATGGCTTCTTAAGTGTCTATTCCCTCCAAATACTAAAGCTAAGGTTTCTAAATTTTTACTCCTTTTTATATCCTATATTTTTAAAAAATAGATCAAGCTTTTATCTGTAATTTGTAAAAGTAGCAAATGTTTATATAGTGATTACTTTGAACCAGCTACTGATCTATGCATTTTCATTGTATTATTTTAACCCTACCATCAACTTTAATAAAAGTATTTATTATCCTTACTTCTGTGGATGAGAAAACTGAGGCATGGTGAGGTTAAGGAACCTCCCAGAGGATCCCATAGCTAGTAAGTAACAAAGCTGGGAGCCAAACCCAGAAGTTTGACTATAGACATTGTGTTTTTATCCTATCTATACTGCCAGAAGCGTGGTTCTTGATGAGTGACATGAACCATTTCCTACAAGAAACAACACTATATTGAGTGGCAGGTTCAAAACTGATCCCTCGCTTTTCCTACAAGACTTAAGTTTCCTTTACAAGTATTTTCATTCTCCTTTTTCTAATACCCTTGACCCAATACACTTGTCACTAAAGTCACTAAAAGTTCCTTCAAGCCCTTTGGACCCCAAGATTTTCCTTCTCATTCCAGAGGTCCTAGATATCTTTTTTGTCACACCACTTCCTTTACCACTTCTCTTACCACTGTTCTTCATCAGCTAGCTAGGTAGGATGTAGGATTCATTAAAAAAATTCAAGATCTCAGGGCTGTGTGGTAGATGTGTTTTTGAGTATGAACTTCCCCATTTTTTCTATTGGGGCAGTATTGAGCAAGTTAACTTTTTCATGCTTCAGCTTCCTCGTCTGTAAAATGGAGATACTTATAGTGCTTACCTCATAAAAAGTACATTCATCAACTGTTTATTGAGCACCTGTTATATGCCAGACACCATTCTAAGTGCCAAGGATTTAGCAGTATAAGAATTGGTCCAAGTTGTCAAAAAAGCAGAAACTTAAAAGGAGTTCAGACATTTAAAAAATATACTGTGTGACTATTTACGTTTTATAATGTGAAGAAGAAAAAAATATACAAAGAAAAAATAAAGAAAAAATATAGTGTGCTGCAAGTGTATGTGATGGAGGATTCTAAATAGTCTAGAGAAAGAATGATTTCTTAATCAGAAGTTTGAGGGATAAGTAGGATACGTGGCAACAGCTTTCAGGCAGAGAGCTCAGATAGGTATACAAAGGTCCTGAGATGTCATGAACTATAGGCCTAAGCTATCACTACAATGCCATACAGAAATTGTGGAAAGGAGAAGAGAGCAGTCTGGGGAAAGTTGTGTGGGACAAGTCAAAGTAAAATTACATCAAACAGCTACCAAGATGAGGAAGGACCCTTTAAATACAAGTTTCTTGGAAACAAGTAGAGAAAATATGCAGAGAGGAACAGAGAAATAATTTGCTGTTCTTCTTAGATAGCAGTCCTGACTTACTCAGGCAGCAGCTAATTATTTGAATCTAGTTATCAGAAACCATCTTACCTGATTTGTTCTTCACATAAAAAGTATTGTCAGGCCCATATTCCCCTTCAAAAGATCACCTCTGTACATTCAGTTCAGAGCATATTTCAGATCTTGAGACTCACTCCTAGAAGAGATCTTGGACCATATTGGAAAATGCATTATTGCCAATAAATTAATATTCCTGTAAATCTGTTGTTTTGCAGTAGGAGACTAATATTCAACTGGTTTAGACTTTTACCCCAAAGGTTGTAAATTATCTTCCACTTCCCACTTTTATCTTTGCTAGAAAAGCTTAAAAAGGAATGTCATTCTAACAAAAATATATTTCTTCCAAATACCAGTGGATTGAGTCATCCAGTTTTGATATCATACCAGGATGCCAGGTTCCATGTCTGGCACCAAAATATAATTGGGTCCTCAGTAAACTGTTCAATAACCTAATTATTAGCATGCCTGAATTGCCGTTAAACCAAGTCATACCTCTTGCGTCTTGCGTTAAGTTTCATCCCTTGATTCCTTTTGTGTCCTGCACTTCTTTAAGGTTTAAAGAAATGTGTAGACATCCCCTAGTTTGGGTCGTTTTTTCTCAAAACACCCAGATTAAGTTCATGTTAACATCATTCATTTACCAGGCTACTGTCTTAAGCTGGAAGGAACTGCAAAGATAAAACAAGGCTTCTTGCTCTAGAGGAACTTAAAACTAGTTGTAGAAACAGACATGTAATTACAAAACAGTGAGATAAAAGCTGTACTGAGGGTATAAACAATAGGAGCTACTGACTAGAGAACAGGGGAGAGCAGAAAAAAGATGGCATTTGACTTGGCTCCTGAAGGATGAGTAAGTGCGCTGAAATTCCAGGCTGAGGAACCAGCACTGCAAAGTCACAGTAGTATTACATGTTCTGCATATAGGTATATATGCTAAAAGTGAAGTATAATGGGTAGGTGTGGGTGATTGTAAGCCTTGAATGTCACCTAAGGCATTTAGACTCTCAATAGTCAGGAGCCAAAGTTTTCTAGTCAGAGAAAGTTGTCAAAAAAGGTAATGTGGGCTAAGGGAAACCCTTTAAAAATATTTCGGGTATATGCAGTAGAAAAAGGGATGTGAAGAAATAGAGCAGCTAGCACATGAAGAGTTTCGTGATGGCATGCATGGAAAAGAAGTTTCAGGACAAGGTCAGCTGAAGACAAAAAGACAACTTTGGTAACTGACAGCAAGACCAATTTCAGTGGAAGGGGAAAGCCTAATGTAGTTTGTTGACAAATGAAGTAGAATGTTTGAGAAGATTTTTAAAAAGTAAAGTTATACCTTGAAGTAATTTTTTTTTTAACGGATCTCGTTTGTGGGGGAGGAAAACTGGAGAAAGAGAGCTTTTGTTTGTTGAAGTTTCGCTAAAGGGAAAATGCACCTTGGAGAGAATCAGAATGACATTTGCTTTAAAAAAGGAAAAGGGGGCTTCCCTGGTGGCGCAGTGGTTGAGAGTTCACCTGCCAATGCAGGGGACGCGGGTCCATGCCCTGGTCCGGGAAGATCCCACATGCTGCGGAGCAGCTGGGCCCGTGAGCAATGGCCGCTGAGCCTGCGCGTCCAGAGCCTGTGCTCCGCAACGGGAGAGGCCACAACAGTGAGAGGCCCGTGTACCGCAAAAAAAAAAAAAAAGGAAAAGGATAGGGTGAAGAGTTGAGGAAAAAAAGAGGGAATATGAAGAAATTCACATCTGACAGACTTGCCTTCTTTGTTACAGAAATGGTGGAAAAGCTACAGGTAGGGAAGCTTAAGACCACAGTAAGATTTGGAACTACTGCCAAGCAATGGCATTCCAGATCCTGGTGAGATTGGAATCCATAAATTAGAGTGGCTCCATTTACTCTTCTGTGATGTACTATGAAAGCCATCAGTGAATTTAAACTGATAAAGAGTTGAGGATAAGCAGAACAGAAAGAATCAAAGTTGTGACTTAGTCTTCCCACT
The DNA here is from genome assembly GCF_011762595.2 of Tursiops truncatus. Taxonomy (NCBI): domain Eukaryota; kingdom Metazoa; phylum Chordata; class Mammalia; order Artiodactyla; family Delphinidae; genus Tursiops; species Tursiops truncatus. The sequence goes on from NC_047050.1 coordinate 37,303,526, forward strand.
GGCTTGCATACTCTTTGAATGTAGGAACTTTTCATGTTTCACCAGCAAAAGCTCTTAAGTGATTGTTTCAGGGCCCGTCATCATCTTAGGTGGTTCAATAGAATTTTTTAGCTTACATCTTTCCAACTTAAAATATTTATTTTATTTTTTTGATTTTTGTTTTAAATTTACAATAAACTTTGTCCCCAGTGTGGGGAGGGGAGTTGCTTAAAAAAATTCTAAGCTAAGGGGGAACTTAACATGATAAACTAAAGGGAACTTAACATGATTTTCTAGATTTCCATTGTTTAGTATCACTTTATAATGTTTTATCATTGCAACAGGTTTTCCGAAATTCTCTGTATCCACCAGATTATTCATCCCGTTTAGATATCGTAAGAGCAAATTCAAAGTCACCTCTTCAGAGATCACTGTCAGCTAAGTGCGTATCTGGAACAGGACAGGTGAGCTAGAAACCATAATTTAAAGGAATGTGAGCTACTGCCTTTGGAATTGTTCAGTACTAAAAATGTTTCCCTTAAGTCACAGGACTTCGAATAACTTACCCTCTCTTACCCTCTTATGTAAAATAACAGAAGACTGCACTAGGTTCGGCTCTTAATTCTTTTATCATCTGTAAGATATTACTCTCTGAAGCAGAACACTTGGGAGCAGAGGTGGAAGGGACAGGAAAATGCTGATCTACATTTGTTCTCTGGTATAGCAGGAAGAGCACAGATTCTGAAATCAAACTATTTAGGGTTTAAATCCCACTATCACAGCTTACTGGAAATGATACCTAAAAAGGGCTTTTGTTGAACATTATCATAGATCCAGAAGCACATATCTTTAGGGTAAAGAATCAATTTTCTTTTCTTCTATATCCAGAAAGCCTGAAGTACCTGGTATCTAGAACAGGGAGGGGTCAACCACCTTTTTCTCTAAAAGGCCACACAGAAAATAGCAGGTTTTGTGGGCCATATGGTCTCTGCCCCAACCAAGAGCAGCCATAAACAATACATGAACAAATCAGTAGTTGTAATAAAACTTTATTTACAGAAACGCCACAAACTGGGCTATAGCTTGCCAACTCCTGATTTAGAAAGCTATGGCCTTTTTCATATCTAGCCTTCAGAATTCAAAATTGAGCAAAATATTTTCAAAATATAACTTTCAGGTAAGTGTGACCCAGTACCTTCTGTTTACATTTGATTCTCCTCTAAGCATTTATTTACTGCTTTTTATTTATGCATCTCTCCCCTTAACCAAATTATATTTTTATTATTCCAGTACTAAGTGCCTTGCACATAAATTCCATAATCTAGTATTATAGTACTAGTATTATAGTACTATAGTATTATAGTATGCAGAGTTTTGACCTTTTAGAGCTAATAATATCACCTAAGTTAGCCAAGATCTGTGTAGCACTTTAGAATACATAATCCCAGGGTTTCTCAACCTCAGCACTATTAACTTGGAGCCAGATAATTTGGAGGGGGGGAGGGAGGCAGGGGTACTGTCCTGTGCATTGTACAGACGTTGAGCAGCATCCCTAGCCTCTACCCACAAGATGCCAGTAACACACAAACACACACCCCAGTTTTGACAATCAACAGTGTCTCCAGACATTGCCAGATGTCCCCTGGGTATAATCACCCTCAGAAAAGTTTGAAGCAGGATGATCCAAGTGGTAACAGTCAGGACTTAAAGCCAAGTAGTGAATTCAGATTCTCAACTCATTACATTTAAACCAGACTATTTTTAAAGTTTAATATTTCAGTTGCCTAGTTGAAATATCCTTGTGTTTTTGCCATCCCTTTAATGAGTTTCATTCAGATACCTGTTTTTGTGACCTAAGAACTGTTTAACTAAAATATTTTTTGACATTTATAATATACAGAGACTATACTTTTCTCTTAAAGTCGGTTATTGAAGTACTGGTACCCAACTGGAATCAAATGGCTAATTTCACATTTTTCTTCAAAAAATAATATGAATGAAAAAATTTTGCGTCTGTTTTCAAACCTTAAGATACAATAATTCATAGGGAATTTTCATTACTAAAAATTACTACTTATGGACATTTTTCTGAAATATTTGTTCTACGTGTACTTCTCTATCAGGGCGTATTAAAAAGATACCAAGGGCTTCCCTGGTGGCGCAGTGGTTGAGAGTCCGCCTGCCGATGCAGGGGACACAGGTATGTGCCCCGGTCCGGGAAGATCCCCATGGCGCGGAACGGCTGGGCCCGTGAGCCATGGCCGCTGAGCCTGCGCGTCCGGAGCCTGTGCTCCGCAACGGGAGAGGCCTCAACAGTGAGAGGCCCGCGTACCGTAAAAAAAAAAAAAAAAAAAAAAGATACCAAGCATGTAAAAATATTTTTTAGTTAGTATTATTTAAAATGTTTTAACAGGTATCCACCTGTCGACTAAGAAAGGATCAACAAATAGAAGATGATGAAGAGGATGAAGACTTAGATGTTACAGAAGAAGAAAATTAAATTTAAGTAAACTTTGCATTTCCATTTTCATCTTAAATGACTTGGAATCCAGAATGACTAAAACTGTAAAACTTTATACTGGCTTGAAATGAAATGAAATCCTACTGGAAATGGAGAAATTATTAAAGGAAATTTATGCTGACCAAAAATGAAGTTTTAAAAAATATTACACACCAGTCATTTCAACATTCTGTCTAGCAGCATGTGATCTTTTTGTATAAGTTCCATTTTTTTAAAAAGATTATGTATTTCAGAAGTATTTCATATTAATGCATTATACCTAGTTGAGGTTACACTAGTTAAATAGATAAAAACAACAAAAAAATCTAACAATTCCACTTGCTTCCTTTAGGTTAAGACACCATGCTTTCAATACCAGAAAAGGGTCCTAGATAGTCATTCTGATGAAATACAAATTCTGTTCCATAAAGCTTTAATCAAAAAGCCAAGTTTTCTTTTTTTACTTTTTTTTCACTTCTACTACAACCTGAAGTTTCATCATTCAATATATAAATTTACTTTTCAATGAGAGTATTATAGTCACTCTTAACAATAATAGGACACTAGGATATTGGTGTTTTACAACTATACATAAAGCATAAATTTTAGCTTTAGAAAGCTACATTCAGCTTGATTCTGGTTTTAAAACGAAGCCACTGTCATACTAAAGTGCTATATATGGCACTACATCTTTTGCAAAGCTATGATTTGGTGGAATGTTGCCCTAAAAAACATCATGGAAAACCATAAATCAGTAAAAATTCTGTAAAACTTTTACCAAATTACCATCTAATCAATAAAAGAATGTACAGTCACTCTTGTTCCTGAAAATATAAAACAATTTAATCAGAGCCTTTCAGTATGTCTGATGCTTTTCTTCTTTGGATGGGGAATTGTACTTCTGTTATTTCATAGATCCCAGTCAGGCATATAAAAATTAGGAAATGATCATTTGGGATTACCACAAAAGGATAACAGAAAAATAAAACTTCCCAGAAAGCTTTTTTGACTTTGTTATTCATGGTTCTGTTCTTAACAAAGCACTGCTTCATGAAAATAGCCCTAAGTGATAATTTACTTAGTTTTTAAGTAAAATATTCAAAACATTTTAAAATCCTAAATAATTTGACATTCTTAAAAAACTGAGGATATCATTGCATTTTTATTTTCTCAGTATTTAATCTTGGTATTTGTAGCTGGGAAAAAAACACAGTTCTAGTATTGCTCTTGCTGCTTATGATAGCAATTCACTTCTCTTGAGCATCAGTTGCCCTATTTATAAAGTTAAAATAGTGCCTGATATATAAAGCAATCAGCAAATAATTCTGATATAAAATGTATGCTTTGGCTACTTCAAAAAAAATATTCTAAGGACAAAAGGAATATACAAAATACTTTCGATGTAAAATTAAATTTTAGACCAGACATAGGTTGGCAAACTCCTTAAAGGGTTACACAGTAAATATTTTTACAATTTGTGAGCTGAGAGACAAAATCAAGGCTATTACATAGGTACTTATGTAACCCTACTTAAAAATGTAAAAGCCTCTTTTAGCTTCCTTATAAAAAGACAGGCTATAGGCTTCCATTTCTTATCTCCAAAATAGGTTTATTAGGTTTATTGGAACTAAATGATATAGTTAATTCACATGTAATTAAAGATCATAAATACACAGTATCTATTACAGCTCAGTAAATATTAGCTTACATTTAATACAAAGATGGAGGTGATAGGGTCACTGCTTAATAGGTGATACATGGACCAAGAGCCAATGCTCTTGACAGTATTTTCAGTAAGTGGTAAGTGTGTGCTCCTAACACAATGATTCTTACCTATCTCTTAGGATTAAGTTTACTTTCTAGGCATGATCTATATTTTTCAGAATACCTCGAGTCAAAAATGTTTGGCTTTAAGATAATTAAAATGCCACTGGGTATTAAACTAGAGAACCAATATGCCACTGTACCTGATACATCTAGGAGAGGAAACAAAACTGGCTATGAGATAATTACTGGAACTGGGTGATGGGTGTATGAGGATTTAGTACGCTATTCTCTTACCTGTTTGAAATTGGTGGTGTGCTGGTAGTTGGCTCTCTGGGGTGGAAAATGCCCTGATTTTCTGCATTTACCAATTTCCATGGTGTGAATACTCCTACCACGGCCAATTTAAGTTATCAACATGTCACTGAAGGCAGAGTTGGGAACAGATATGCAAAAATGGCTCCCAAGAAGTAGAAGCCAGCTTTCTGTAATAAACTTTTTAAAGTTAAAAAATATATTAAACCGAAGATTACGGAGTAAATTAACTATTCATATCAATCCATTAATTTTACAAGCGAAATACAAAGCCTGTGTTTACTACTGTGATAGCCTCTTATCTACCACAACCATCCCAGCCTAGATTGAGAAGTAGTTCAATATTAAGTGATACTGCACTTTAAGCTTCATCTTAGCTTTTACTGATATATATTTAAGAAGCATTTTTAAGTCTTCCCATATCTCCTCCAATAAATTATCTAAATAATCTCTGAGCAGTTAAAAATATCATTTCTTCTTATTGTCATTTTCCTAGCTGCTTGTAAGCTTACTAGTTTCAAGAGCCATACTGATGTGCTTTTTTGAACCAAATTTACCAATTTATTCATTCCACTAGCAAGAACGACACTCAACATAATTAAAAACACAGAGGGCTTCCCTGGTGGCGCAGTGGTTGGGAGTCCGCCTGCCGATGCAGGGGACAGGGGTTCGCGCCCCGGTCCGGGAGGATCCCACATGCCGCGGAGCGGCTGGGCCCGTGAGCCATGGCCGCTGAGCCTGAGCGTCCGGAGCCTGTGCTCCGCAACGGAAGAGGCCACAACAGTGAGAGGCCCGCGTACTGCAAAAAAAAAAAAAAAAAAAAAAAAAAAACGCAGAAACTTCGGTTGGTTTTTCTTAGACTTCTTTAAATCACTAAAGATTAATCCAAAATACTTATAGCACTAACTGGCTAAACACTGACAAAGTATTCTACTTCTGCCATACCCTATTATTAAATGACTAAACTACTGATATAAATTCAAACTTTATTCTTATTTGCTCACTGTGGGAAATATCTAAATCACAGAATTGAGGAAAATTAACCTTGTTTTATGTAAACTATAAAAGGCCAACCAAAGTCAAATCATGTTTCATAAGATGAACAATTTTAAATTAGAAGCCAATACATAATGTTTGTCTCCCAGAGAAACCCTGGAAGTTTTAGTTACTTTGTCTTTTATTAACAATGTTTGGGCATAGTGATTTTATCTTTTCTTAATGCTATTTTTAAAGCAAAAATGGAGGTAAGAAAATATCCTTTACTCTTGAAAATATTTTTAGCATGGTCTTACTAAAATTAAAAACAGCATTTAACAAAGTTAGCAGGCAAAAGTATTAAGAGCATGAACTGGAGTGTGTAGTCCGTCTGGGTTGAAACTGGCTCCATGATTTACTAGCTATGACTTTAGGCAAGTAACTTAAACTCTCTGAATTTCATTATCTCATTTGTGAAATAGCGCTAAATACTCTTAAGCTTCTTAGGGAATAATTAAGATTGACATTATGCATGTAAAGTACTTATACTGCCTAGCACACAGTAAGTGCCCAATGTAAGCATTAACATTATGATGGTATAGAAAATCAAATCCAGTATTTGCAAAATGTCTAAATGTCTAATATCAAAGAAGTCAAAATTCAGTCTCACAAAAGTCTTGTTATATTTAGTCACTGAGTCTTTGGATAAAAAGTTTTGAAATTAAGAGATGAGAACCTAATTTGAAAAATACAATTTATATGAATCATCAGTAAATTCTTCCTAGAAACACAAACTATGTCCATTTATCAGATTCTTACCAGCATAAGCCTGAAAGTCCCCTTGTACCTATAATTACTTTTTTATTTTTTTGTCTTTAAGTATTTTGAGTAAATCTTATCAGTTTGGTTGATGAGATGTTGGAAGAAACCACAGAACTATACACAGCACTAATACACTATTATTACAGAATGTTTGGTCTCTCCTGTCATAAATATTACCTTATACAGCTGTTGGAAACCTTCACAAAAGAAGCTATAATATTTTTTTCTCTTTGTACAAATACAATTAGTTGGTTTATTCAGTTGCAATTTTTTTATTTTTATAAAATTTTGAAAGTTATGATCATCGAAGTTTTAAGAATTTCCTAAGCTTTTTACATAAGTAAATTTCAAGTTCACAGTCTGTCAATTTTGAACTATTTATGATTAAGGGGAGGCTTAACAGTAATATCTCAGACAAGGAAGAGGGCATTAATTCTGCAGGCAGTTAGCAATGAAAATGCTAACCCTGAACAGTCAGTCACTGACCATTTCCTTATACAGTTTGAGTAACAAGATGTAGACTACAGAATGGAAACAAAAGTGAATATAAAACTTATCTTCCCCAAATACAGTTCTACTATACAAGTCTTGACGTTTACCCATGACATCAACAAAAATTAATGCACTCAGGGAATTAGTTCTCTCCCGCACTGGTCAAAAAAAGGCATATATATTTTTAAGTTAGAAAAAGTGAACGGCAATTTGCAAGCAAAAGAAAACCAGATTCACATTCTATTTACATTTGTTCTATTCACAGGTCAAAATTAAAATGTTTCTTTTCATTAGTTAAAAGTAAACACTTAAAAAAATGCATTTTACTGCATCAATACTGTGGGGAGGTAATTCTGAATTTAGAAATGCTCTCTAGAGCAAAATTAACTTAACTTTGCGGGGGCCAACTGGCCTATCATTCAGATCTTTAATAGCAGCCATAGCTTCATTGTAGTTTATCATGGCAACAATGGCTTCCCCTGTAGGTAATCCTTGCTCGTTATACTGTATTGAAACTGAATCAGGTATGATTCTGTAACCATGGAAAAAGTCTAGAATTTCATTAACATTAGCTTTAAATGGAAGATTCATTATCTTAATGGGTGTTACTCTACCTGAATTACAATTTAATTTTGGATCAGGCATAAATCTCCCCTCAGGAAAACTTCCCATATTACGCTTTCCAAAATCAAACTTGCCACCTTCTGGGCGACCAAAATTCACAAAAGGGCGATGACTTCTAAAATCATCAGGGGGGCTCCTAAACTCCTCACCAGGAAGTCTAAAACTGTCAGTAAGTCTAGGGTCCTCCTCTGGAGCTTCCCTGAGGTCTTCCTCCGGGAGCCGCCTGAAGTCCTCATCGGAAGGGCTTCTAAAATCTTCCTCCTGGGGATTCCTGAAGTCCTCATCAGGAGGGTGCCTAAAGTCTTCATCTGGAGGACCCCTGAAATCTTCATCCAGTGAGTGCCTAAAATCTTCCTCTCGGGGGCGCCTGAAATGCTCCTGGGATGGCCGCCGGAAATGTTCCTGAGGCGGCCGTCTGAAATGCTCCTGGGGTGGCCGTCTGAAATGCTCTGGGGGCGGCCGCCGGAAATGCTCCTGAGGTGGCCGACGGAAGTGCTCCGGGGGTGGCCTCCGGAAATGCTCCGGGGGTGGCCGCCGGAAGTGTTCCGCAGGTGGCCGCCTGAAGTCCTTCTCAGGAGAACGCCGGAAATCCTCCTCAGGAGACCGCCTGAAGTCCTCCTCGTGGGGCCGCCTGAAGTCCTCCTCGGGAGGTCGCCGGAAGTCTTCCTCTGGAAGTCGCCTGAAATCCTCCTCAGGGGGCCGCCTGAAGTCTTCCTCAGGTGGCCGCCTCCATTCCCCCGGGGGAAGCCGTCTGAAGTCCTCCTCAGGAGGCCGTCTCCAATCCTCCTCAGGTGGCCTCCTGAAGTCTCCCTGGGGGGGCCGCCTCCAGTCCTCCTCAGGGGGTCTCCTGAAGTCTTCCTTGGGAGGCCGCCTGAAATCCTCCTCAGGTGGCCGCCTCCAGTCCTCCTCCCGAGAGTGCCTGAAATCCTCCTCCGGAGAGTGTCTGAAGTCCTCTTCCCAAGAGCGCCTGAAGTCCTCCTCAGGAGGCCGCCTGAAGTGTTCCTCCCGAAGGTGCCTGAAGTCTTCAGGGGAGTGCCTGAAATCCTCTGGGGAATGCCTAAAGTCTTCTGGAGGGCGCCTTTCAGGAGGTCGGAAATCCCCCTGGGGATGCTTGAAATTGTCCAGTTGCCTCAAGTCCTCCTGCTGATGCCTAAAGTTTTCAGAAGGGCCAACCGAGTATAATGGTAGATCATTTGAGTCAAATGAATGGGAATGATCATCTCTGTCACATGACTGTGAATGGTCATGCATTCTCTCACTGGACATTGAAGAAAAATTTACACCAAACTCCCGCATTTGTACCTCAGATATGAGCCTTAACAATACCTCTGTCCCCAAGAATCTTCGTCGGTTTAAACGTTCAGCTTTCATGGCCTGTTCTTCTGATCTGAATTTCACCAATGCTTCTCCTAGACCAACTCCTTTGTCATCATAAAGCAAGTAAATGTCTTCCTCAGCAAGAGAAAAGTCTGCAAAGAACTTCTGCACTTCAACTTTTGTAACATCAAATGGAAAATTTCTTATATATATGCACAGTTTCTGGCCAGAATAGCCTTCTTGAGAGTATTTTTGTGAAACGTGTCCAAGCCTCTCTTTCTCTGTTGACGCTGGTCTTTTCTTTTCATAACAGTCAATGAACTTCAGCATCTGTTTTCTAGAAACTGGATCAATATGAACTGGACGATACTGTAAAACAGTCTTATGTAAACCCAGAGCAGTGTTATAGTCTTTCAGAGTCTTGAACATCACAAAGGCATATCTTGTTCTTCTTTCATCCTTATATAAAAACCTAATCTGTTCATTAGTCAGATCAGTATCTCTAAAGAAATTTCTTAAATCTCTTTTGTTAATACTTAGGGACAGATTTTTTAAGTGAACATAAAATCCAAGAGGAGAACGAGAACGTGTTCTTCTGGGAGATTTTGAATGAGATCGTTTCCAAAAATGTCTATCATTAATTCCTCTTGGTGGAGAATGTTCTTCAGTCCTCATAGAAATGTCACCCTCCTTAACTGCATTACCTCCAAACTCAATCCACTGTTGTTCCGAGCCTTGCATTACTTCAATAAATCTTGAACCCATAAAACTTCTATGACATTTAAGACCTCCTGAAGCATCGATACATGAAGCAAATTTTACTATGGCATCACCATTATTTCGGCCATCGTGATGCTTTAAGAAAATTACTCCATCCACACACAAACCAGAGAAAAAGACACGTACATCATCTTCGTTTACTAAGTAAGGCAAGCCTCGTAGAAACAAGTAAGGATTCTCTGCCTTCAATGGCCGTGTCTTTCTTGGCCTTAAATCACCTTGTCCTGTACCATTAGTATGAAACCCAGCATCTTGATTAATCGGAGAGCCATATCCAGAATTACTTGCTTCTTCTTTAATAGCCTCAACAAAATTAGATAAGCTGCCAACCCCTGGTGCCCCAGATCCTGGTCTCTCTCTTCCCATGCGATCAGTTCTTTTCATTTCTATAGTCTTCTGCATTTCTGCCTTACTACTAAGAAAAAGCTCTACAGATGAATCCTTGATAAACCCTCCTGAACGACTTATGGCACGTCTTGCATCTTCATCTGTTGCAAAGATAATAAAAGCCTCCCCAACTTCCCCTCCAATTATATGCACTCCTCCATCAGGAATAGTCAATCCCGTGAAGAAGTGACGAATATCCACAGGCCCCGCAATAAAAGGAAGCCCCAGTAAACGGATGACTACAGCCATGCTGAGCTCAAACCACAGCAATAATGACCTGCAGACAGAAAGGTACACATAATAGCAAGTCTTATTTTTGAAGTACCTAATCCCAAACTAAGCTTAATAGTTACTTGGTTCCTACCTTCTTCAGCATTTATAAATGAAAATAAGACATGAGTTCACAAAGATATTGACTGTATCTAATTCTTAAAAAGAAAAAAAGGAATAAACTTTCTCCCAACTAAACATACAAATAAATAAACCAGCTACTTTGAAGAAACATTTCCTATCACCTATCCTATACAGTATGAGCATCAAAAATATCACATCTTCTTTGTAAGTCTGCCAAGTGCTACTTCACAACAAGACCAAACTATTTTCAGACATATCTTCTACTGAAACATGGGAGAGAGAGCTTTGGTGATTAAAGAATTTTACCAACCACAACGAATTTTACATACTTAGAAAAGGCATCTATGGTCAGTATATAATCGCTGCTCATGATAATAAACTGCTTACCACTAGTGCACCACTGACCAGACATAAAGTACAGAAGCCATATGTACCTAGATGTACTATTCTACTTTGCATTTTTTTTTGTCAAGCTTCTGTGAAACGCCTTAAGCTCTGGATATCTTACCTTTTTTTTATTTCTTGGAGACCTGTTAATTCTGTAAAAGCAACTTAACTGTGGAAAGAAAATGAAATATAATTAATCCTTGGACCCTGCAATTGATCTTAAACAACGCCAGATTAGGATATTCACTTCAGAATTACCTAATAAAAGTGAAGCAATACAAGAAGCACAACTAAGGGCATTACGAAATGGTTATCTTTGTTCCAAGGGGAAATTAATCATCCTTCAGCAAAAAGAAGGTACAGATTCCAAGTAGACATTGGCAAATTATTTAGAAGCAAAAAACCTGAAAATTTAACAATCGGTCCTTGATTGGAAGTGACATGAGGAAAAAGGTGATGGACATGTTATATATTTTGATTGGAGTGTTGGTTATATGGTTGTATAAATTTATCAAGGCTAAATGAATTCTATCCTTAAGGTCTGTGCATTTCACTGTATATGAATTTTATATCCACTTTAAAAAAAAAAAACTGTTCTACAAGTAAAATGACAATTTAACACCCCAAATTCCCAAAACATCTTCTATTCATTTCCACCCATGAAAAGACCAACATCTAATTCATTATGTCCAACTCTCCTGCAAATCTCCTCCCTTTCAAAACATAAGACCAAATCAAATTAATAAATGATACAGTGAACACTAATGTTTCAAATTCAAAAACCAATTTTTAAAGCAATAAATCCAAGACCAATGGCTACCATTTGGACACAATTTTACATTCTACATATACACCTCACATTTCTAAACATGGAACCAAATTTCCTGATTCCACTATAAATAAGACAAATAATAAAATATCCCTAAAATCTAAAATCTCAATTACTACTACTCTTATACTCAACTATTGCTACTCCTTATCTTAAACTCCTAAAAAACTAGTAAAATTCATCTTAAGCCAGAAAGAAAACATTCAGATAAACACAGAATCTTATGATGCTAATGTTTATTCCATTTCAAACAACTATCCTGCATTCTACCGAGGAAACCCAAATGAAAATGTAGAAAGGTAAAAATATAGTAAGAATATATTAGTTTGGGGCTTCCCTGGCGGCGCAGTGGTTGAGAGTCCGCCTGCCCATGCAGGGCACACGGGTTCGTGCCCCGGTCCGGGAGGATCCCACGTGCCACGGAGAGGCTGGACCCGTGAGCCATGGCCGCTGAGCCTGCGCGTCCGGAGCCTGTGCTCCGCAACGGGAGAGGCCACAAGAGTGAGAGGACCCCGTACCGCAAAAAAAAAAGAATATATTAGTTTGGAATGTTTGGGGATATCAGTATTAACAACTGAAAAATCTGAATTTAATATTCCTTAAGGAAATTACATCTAATACTTTCAGATGTACCCAAACAAAGTAGTCTTAACCAAGTAAGTTTTTAAGACCGGCTAAATTAATGATTATAAGTTTATGTTTTTAGTGTGCAAATAAAGGTTGTTTTAATTCAGTACTTACACCTAAGTACCACTCATCCACAAAAGTGGTGTCTGAAAACATGTTCTTTGAGGTCTGCAAGGCTTATTTTCCTTTGAAAAATGTCCATAGATTACTTTTTAAACTACAAGCTAAACTAACAAGGATAGCAAGAAATTAACTGGCACATTTTACACATCTAAATTATCAGTGCCAAACTGATATTAAAAATATTAATGAGTTTTACTATAAAATATTTGCATGGTATGTGGGAGAGGGGCAGAGGACATATGGGAAATCTTTCTACCTTCCACTAAATATTACTGTGAAACTAAAAAACCGTTCTAAAAACTAGTCTATTAGAAAATATCTGCACTGTCTCCCCAACCCCACCCCCACCCACCCCCCGCCAAAAATCGTGTATAAGCTTAGTTTCTTCAACAAACCAACATCCACACGAACATTTTAACAAAAACTACAAATGGCTTCTGGAATAGTTGTCCACATTACTGTTCCAAGACTTCTTCCTATGCAAAATGACTTAGCTCCTTTTTCGCTTTTAAAATATTTTAGAAAGCAGTGTAATAAACATCATTTTGTCCCTCCTAAACTTTCTTAAAAATTCAAAAAGGAACAGAAATATATCTACAGAAAAAGCTGAGAACATTTCACGGAGTAATTAATGCCAAATACAAAAAATGCCTTATAGGGGCTTCCCTGGTGGCGCAGTGGTTGAGAGTCTGCCTGCCGATGCAGGGGACGCGGGTTCGTGCCCCGGTCCGGAAGGATCCCACATGCCTCGGAGCGGCTGGGCCCGTGAGCCATGGCCGCTGAGCCTGCGCGTCCGGAGCCTGTGCTCTGCAACGGGAGAGGCCACAACAATGAGAGGCCCACATACCACAAAAAAAAAAAAAAAAAAAAAGGCTTATAATTTATCCTCCCTAATTTGTAAACAATATTCTAAGTAGTTCCACGAGTACAAATTCGTGAATTGCAATTCAAGTAGAATATATAAAATGTTTCTTCTAATTTGCCACAAATATAACTACTGCTTAAACTTTTCTGCCCTTGAGATAGAAAGGTAATGTACCATTTATCCCTCTTAAAAAACACACCTAGGAGACCACCTATAAGAAACCAGCTCTGAAAACGAGCATCTTTCCTGTGGTTCCCATGTTATTTCCTTAAGCAAATTCCCCAGAAATTCTATTCTTAGAACATTACACAAAAAAGTAAAACACAAAAATACCCTAAAATACTCTACACTTAAAATTTTTCTACTTACGAATGCAACAAAAGTATTTTTGTGGCTGTGTTGGTTTAAAGACAGTGATCTGTTAGAACTTCTAACCTATGAAAAGAAGGAAGTGGGTCCTTAAGAGCTCATTTAAGGGCAAGTCGCTGAAATTAACAAGCTCATTTTAAATAATTTTGCTGATTTTATCCAACGATTCATCCCACTTAATCATCATTATCACAAAAAAAAAACCCCACGAAATGTGCATCTTTTCATCAAGACTGAAAGGGAAAAGGGAGGAAGGCTAAATTTAAATGGTATTATTTCAGATCCATTTATTTTAACTAGAGAATAGCAAGTCATTTTCCAGACATGGTGAGGGGGAGAACACTGCCACTATTTCTTAAAACCTAAAGTTAGGATGAAGCACATTTGAAGCACAAACGCAAGAGTTTCCCCTGCAGAAAATAATCTACCCCAGTCCACAATGATTCTTTATGACGATCTGCCTTTTATCCTTTTATAATGTAGATGGTTAAAATAAAAAACTAAAGGCATGACGACACAGAGCCAAGTCCCCAGTAGGAACCGTAAATGAAGATGAATCCACACGGCACAGGAATTCCCATAACATCCATCATCCTCAAACGGATCATCCGAAGGCATTGCTTCTATAGCCCAAAGCCTTTGTCCATACTCCCAGGGGTCAGAGCTTCCTTCTTTCGCACCAGGCCAAAGTTGCTACGTGGGATCCGATGCTGTAGCCAGACCTTCAGCCAAAAATCAGCCTTCATATTAACCTGGACCGCCCAACCTCCGTGCCTTTCCGTTACACCGTCCCAAGGGCAAACACATTCCGCCCTAACTCGCCAAAGCGTGAACTGTCCCCAAATCTAACTGAAACACTTCAGCTCCCCTCAAGCCTAATGAGCCAGGCCTTCAGCGCTTTTCTGCCACCGCTGACTACGATGACATAGCAAAGAAAAAAAATACCTATGCAATCCTTCGAGATCTTCACTCTCAAGCAGACTGGCAAGTGCACACACACCACCACATGGACGGGGGAGTCGGTATTTAGCAAGGAAAGAGGGTGCCCTAACGACAGAAGCTACGCTAGTTCCTTGCGCGGCCCCGCCTTTCCCTGTGCTTCCGTCCCGGCCGCCAACCCCTCCAGCCCCGCGCCCCAGGGGTAACTGCTTCGCACTTGGCAATAAACACACACCGCTGCTGCCGAGTCGGAACCACAAGGCTGGGGGCGGGGTGCACTCCTCGTCGCAGCAGCCTCCCCAAAACAGGCAGACCCCTGAGTGAGCCTAGAAGAAGATGGCGCCCACTCTCCCCTCTGCTCCGGACAAACGGACGCACAGTTTGTCTGCCCATGCGCTCTCCAGGCGCAACCCACCACCCCGGCGCCCCGGCCACGTTTGCGCACGCGCCCAGACGCTCACCTACTTCCCGTCGTCCAGGGAAGGGAGGTGGCTCCCGCAAGCGCGCTCGCTCGCCTTGGAGTTGCTGAGCTCCTGCGCATGCTCGGATTCCAACCAAGCCGGGAACCTGAACAAGGAACAGGAGAGAGCTTCTGAGACAAAGTTCGGGGTTAACCCGTTGCTGCGGTGAGAGGCTTCAGTAAATAACAGCTGAAGTACACTGGACAAACGTTCGTGATTCACAGGAGTTAAGAAAAGAGACGCAAAAGCGGAGAAAATTTTACGATTTCATCTTTTCAGCGCTGCAGTTATGTGTTCTAAGCATCTAACGAAAGCCTCTTTGTAAATACTTTTAAAAGACCAGAAAAATGTTAGTGTTGCTGCCTTAGATGTTACAGGTACAATGCCAACACCCAAGGGGCTTAATAAGTGCATGCATATTCAACTTTAGAGACATTTATGAAGTCTGTTAATGTCTTTATACAGTTCTTCCTACCTTTGGGTTTTTGGAAACAGAACACATAAAGCCAATTTTGCAAATTGGGAAGCGAAAAGCACAGTTACAGGCAAGTTCTGTGGTGCCTGCTTTGTAAGAACTGGTGAACAACCTTGTGTTTTATTTTATTATTTGCAAGTAACAAAGCAGCCCACCACATTTTATAATTACAGGATACATTTATGGGTGGATTCAAAGCTCACTAAGAAGCTATTACTTTAAAGCATTGTTACATATGAGAGAAAAAATGAGTTTTCAATATCTCTCTCACTGCAAAATACCCATTCTCTTTGAGAAAGAAAAGGTAGTTTAACAAGTGAATAAAAGGTAGTTCTCTGAGTGAGCTTAGCCTCTCTATGCCTCAGTTTCCTCATCTGTAAAATGGGGATAATACTAGTACCTGCCTCTTAAGTTTGCCAGAAATGTTGAATGAGCAAATATATGTAAATATCTGAGACTACATAAGTATTAGTGACTTGTTTCAAATGTCAAGGTGACCCCATAGACAAGCAGAAGATGTCACCTCAGGGAGCTAGGCTCAATGACTAGGCAGCATTTACCTTGATTATTTCCAAAACTCCAGGGTTTGGACCTAGCCTAGCAAGCTCAAGAACCTGAACTTAAAAACTAACATCTACTGAGAGTTTATTATGTGCCAGCCCCTGTGTATTATCTCGTTTTATTCTTACAACTACTTTTAGAGGTAGGTACTATTATTTTTCCTATTTTACAAATAAGAGAAACTAAGGCATAAAGGATTGCGTAGCTTGCCCCAGGTTACAGAGATAATATTAACCAGGAATTGAACCCTAGTGGTTTGCTTCCAGAGAACACTGCTCTGAATTATACAGGGAGAGTATGCTATCTTCTGAGGCAGACTCCATGTAAACAAGCACACAGAAACAATGCTCCAAAATGTCAATATTGTCAATATTAATTCACAAGAAGAAACACTAGTAAAGTGAAACTGAGATCAACTCAGGCTGACCAGCACTTTACTGGCTGTAAACACTCTCTGTATGAAGTCAAATGATGAGAGGATTGTTTGCTAAGCATGAAAATAGAGCATGAGTTATCTAATGTCAAAAACTGTTTTTCAGTTAAGGGTACCTAAGAAACCCATCTAACCCATCTTAACAAAACTACAGCTGTCATTTAATGAGCACTTACTATAAGGCTCATCTGAACAAGTGTGCTTAGATCAGACTCCTTCCCTTGGAAAGGCTTAGACAGATATTGCCAGTTGCCCTTGTTTTTCGAAGATGACCATCCCCCTTCTATTCACAGATTTTCTCCAAACAGAACAATATAGTGAATGGCTGTTTTTTTCTTGTCTGCCTTCTGCCTTTCTCTGATGACTACACCATTACAATCAAAAGAAGAAAATTCCAGTCCAGGTAATTGAGTTTACCTATATGGTATTCTGGCTATTGAACAGTTTCTTGAGCCTTTAGTGTGTCAACATGAAAACGTAATCATTTTAGAAAACAGAAAGAAAGTTTCTGGAACAGCAAAACAGAAGACTGTACCCTGAAACATGGTAACCACACGGAGCCATCACCATTCTTTGGCTCTGCCTGGGCAATTAGTCAACTTTACTAGGCATGTTACCATGACTACAGCACTACTTACCTTCCTGCATGATTTTGCTATCAGACAGTTTTCAGCTGTCCTTCCTAGGTCTTCAACATCTACAAGAACAGCCTTTCATCACTTGGTCTCAGAGTTCCTCCATCTTCTAAACTCCAAGGACCCTCTTGCAAACCCTGACTTCCACTCAATTCAACTGGGATTTATTGAGCATGGACTGTGTGTCCAGAAACTTGCTAAGGCTCCTGACAGACAAAGCTGAAGAAATCACGGTCCTCTTTCCTCAAGAAGCTCATACTGTAGCAGAAGAGACAAGCCCACATGTGCAGCCAGTCATCACATACAGGAGGACATGTAGAGCATAGGGATTAAGACCGTGGGCTCTTGGATCAGCCAGATTCAAGTATAAATCCCAGCTCTTCCACTTCGTGACTATGGACAAATTCCTTATCCTTAAACTTCTCCATTTGTAGAGGAAGTTAACAGTACCCACCATGCAGGGCTATTATGAGGACTAAGTGAAATAATGCTTGTAAAGCATTTACAACAGTCCCTAACACAGTAAACTCCATTACAGTTGTCCCTCGGTATCCTCAGGGGATTAGTTCCAGGACCCCTTCAGATACCAAAATACAAGGATATTCAAGTCCCTTATATAAAATGTCATAGTCTTTGCATATAACCTATGCACATGCTTCTGTATATTTTAAATCATCTCTAGATTACTTATAATACCTAGTACAGTATTAATGCTATGTAAATAGTTGCCAGTATGTGGCAAATTAAAGTTTTGCTTTTTGGAAATTTCTGGAATTTTTTCCCAAATATTTTCAAACTGCAGTTGGTTGAATCCATAAATGTGAAATCCATGGATATGAAGAGCCAACTGTATAACTTAGAAATCAAGAAGGTAGGCTCAGAAATCAGAATACCATAGTTCCAAGCCCAACTCTGCCACTTGCTAGCTGTATCATTTTAGTTGCTGAACTTCAGTTTCTTCACCCATCAAATGAAGATGACAATAGTAGAGTTGTTGTGTAGATAAAATGGTCTTATATATATTAGCATTAAAGACCCACAGTAAAGCACCAGGAAAAGCATATAACATGAAAATCTTACATGTCTCTCTGGTGGCCTGTATGCTCCTTTCCAGTTTGTTCCCTGCAGTGGTTCTCAGGGGCTCACCTACAAAACCTCCAGGAATCACCGGAGCACTGTATGGATACTACTAATTAAATAAAGGAAGTTGCTCAGTTGTGTGTAACAGAAGTCAGATCCAAAAGACTTAACAGAATCAACAAATGAATGATGTGTGGTCAATTAGAATTGAACAGGACCCCAGCATTCTAACTTGGATAACTTCTTGCCTGATGTAAATGAGAGTCTTGTCTCCATGGTAGAAATATGGAGGAGACTGAGATCCTGAATAGTCTATGGATGCTATAGTTAACAAAAAGGAGGTGTGCAGGAAGGGTACTGGATAAAATCTCTGGGTTTCAGTGATGAAGCTATGACCCCCAAATCTCACTGTAGAACCTATTTCTAGTGAACAGGCAGGACCATGTGTGAAACCGGATGTCTCCTTCTGCTTAGGCTTCCTTCCCCTGTGTTCCATCCAGTCCCAGGAACATAAAACAAAAGGAAGAAGCAAGAGGAAGACCTAAGACTCTACAGAGAAATTCTGAAGAGAGAACAAAAGGAGAAAACGAAAAAAAAAAAAAAGAGAGAGAGAGAGAGAGAATCCAGAAGACATTGCATTGGAAAAGGCAGTCTCATGGAGCCCCCACTCAGCTGCATAAGAATGGACCTTGGGTCTGGAACACTTCCTTACCAAGGGTTAAGGAGCCCACACAGACCGTGCCTGGTTGATTACCTTGTGTGGGAATATGTTTCCTTGTTTCAATCTCAATGAGTACTCTTTTGTCTCTGCTTAAAGCATGTGCCTCATATGGTACCTGACCAACCCCACTGTTATTACTGTCCTCTAAGGCGAGGGAACAGGGTTCCTTTCACTGCAGCATGAATGGGTACAGTGCCTAGGCTAATCACCCTGTGTCAGCAGCAGGGAGAGACCCGCTAGCTATGGGGTGCCGATGCCCATTATTGAAGCTGAGCTTGCTGTGCCTCTTCTCTATGTAAGTTAAGTGCTGTCCCATCCAGGGCTGGACTGCATTGTTTTTTGTTTTTGTTTTTGTTTTGTTTTTGAAACTCCAATCAATACCAAGATGCAATGGGCAGACGTGTTTGGAGTTTTCCTCAGGATTGATAATTAGTGCATTGTACTCTGCCTGACACCATGCCATGTGGACACCAAAGAATTCTGTCCATAAGGACTATGGCCAGAGGCCTCGTGGTCTAGGTCTAACCCACATTGGTCCTCTGCTCCCTTCCCAGGGATGAAACGAGGGAAGAGAGCATTGAGCTCCCCTTAGAGTTCGGAAGATGACAGTAAACTGGAGAATGAGGGAATGAAGCAAGTTTTGATCTTTTCCATTTCAATAAATGTGTATTAAATGCTTATAATGTATTACACACAACCCCAGGAGACAATGGTGAACAAAAATGGACATGGTATTTATTCTCGTGAAGACTATAGTTCAGGAGAAGAGAGAAAACTAGTGAAAGAATTATTAAACTAAATGTAAATTTACAACAGGGATAAGAGCTGTAAAAGGGAAATACATGTTCCTCTGAGAGTATTTCATAGGAGGGCCTGGCCTGCTCATGGAAGTCAGGAAGAGAAGTGACAGATGAGCTGGAAGGAAAGGAAGAATTAACAAGGTAAAGGGAAATTGCTGGGAAGGGGAAGGGAGGAGAGGTGGTGCAGGCAGAGAAGTGCACAGGCTCAGTGGCAATCAGAGAACTGAAAGAAGACCAGTGTGGGCAGAGTGCACAGGACAATGAAAGGCTGCAGGAAGAAGTCAGACCCTGCTGGGGGTTACGGTTCACGTTAAAGACTTTGAGCTCTCCAGTGGAAAACCAATGAACTATTTTCAACAGAGAGGTGACATACTAGACTTGCATTTCAAAAGATTACTCCAGCTGAGGTCTGGAGAATGGATTAGACTGTGGCAAGAGTATGCACATGAAGACAGGTCAACAGGTTATTTTGACTTCCAGTTTAAGGTGACAGTTTGAACTGTAGTTATTTTCACTCCTTTCAGAAATCCAAATAAAATATCAAAAAGGGAACTTTCAAAGGATTTCTGACAAGAATGAAGATGATAGGGTAGGAGACAACAGCAATAAAACTTTGCAAGCAGGAATGAGATGGATAGGTGATCGTGTCTTTTGTGAATCCAAGAGGATTCTGAATTGACAGTGGAAAAAGCTAAGAAGCAACCTTATATGCACCAAGTAAGTCCTCAAAGGCTTAAGAGGCCTCAATATCTTCTGCTGCGGAAGGAAGTGAAAACAGAGTTGATTGAACATCAATTTACAAAGCACTGAAGACATGCACTTAAGGCTCTTTCCTTCCAGTACAAGAAACGTGTCTCTCCCCCACTATAGCAGAAGATTGAAGGTTTATTCTCTGGAGAGAGTACGACGTAGGGACAATGGATACAGATGAGATCAGTGGCTCTATGTAGAAAAGAAGGGCATCGTGTGAATGATGAAATTGAATGATGAAACTCACACTCTTTTCCCCGCTAAAACTGGTAACCAAGCTTAAATCCTTCAGGGAGAAGATTATTTCTGGGGAATTCGATCAGCACAACAGGGGGGAAACTACTAAGTGTGGGGGAAGACTAAAGACATTTTCAGATATCCAAGGTCTCTAAAATTTCCATCTTATGACCCCTCTCAGGAAGCTGCTGAAGTATGTGCTCAGCCCAAAGAA